>NW_010227227.1:0-1306 GCF_000690775.1 Eurypyga helias
GAAGGAGGGGGCAGAGGAACCAGTGTGGGTGCTTGGAGCGACTGCTGTGTTTCCTGCAGAGATCGAAGGGCTGGGGCTTGGCCCCCCGGCCCCACAGTGAAGGGAGTGCGGTGGGAAGCGCAGCCCAGCACACCCACCACCACCCACTCACAGGGACACGTGGGCACCTGCAAGCACCCAAAAACGTAATAACAAGATGAATCTAGCCAGGATGGAGCCATCAGGCAGAAATCCTGGCAAAACCTCCATTTTTTCATGGGACAAGCAAAATGGGATGGCAGGGAGGGGGGTTTCCAACCTGTCCCACAGCACCAAGGGCTGCAAACAGCAGCTGCAGGGGGACTGAGGGGCGTGGATGGTAGAATGGAGGTGAAACACCACATCCACAGCGTGAGGAGCCAGCAGCACAGGTGCCGGAGGCACTGCTGCCCGGCCAGCGGTCCTTCGCAGGAAGATGTGGGGCTGCGTGCAGTCCGGGCATCACCAGCACGGCGTGCGTGAGCGGGGTGGTGGGGGCGCAGTGTTGCACTGCTGCACTGCTGGGAAGAGCTGGGTTGGTTTGGCTCACACGGAGAAAGGCTGATGGGGAAGTGCAGGGATGTGCCATGTCTTCCCGGGGCACCCCTGAGCTCCGGTGCAGCCGCCCACAACCGTGGTGTCTGTCCCTTGCAGGGGTGGAGTGTGTCCTCTTCAACGAGGAGTACATGACCTGCAGGTGGGGGAGCAGAGAGACGCTTACGGCCAACTACTCCCTCTACTACTGGTAGGTGCCCCTGCCCCACAACCAGCCCCATAGCAGAGTGTCCAGCAGTGGGTCCCCACATGGGAGGGGGCTCCTGCCAGCATCGCTGATCCTGGCATGCTCTTCCTTGAGCCCAAAAGGGAGGAGGCTCTGTCTCTGGGGCAAGCAGGATGGGATACACTGGGAAGAGGGGTCCCAGGGAGGACTGGGGTGTGCGGGGGTCTCGGGGAGCCCCAGTAACCCGCTGCGGCACAGGTATGAGAACAGGCTGCCCGTGGTGGAGTGCAAGCACTACCTGCAGGACCAGGGCATCAACGTCGGCTGCTACTTCAGCCAAAGCGAGATCATCCAGTTCAAGGCTTTCCACATCCTCGCCAACGCCAGCCTTGGTGGCAAGACCCTGGAGATCCACAGTGGGCACCTGGAGCTACAGGACCTGGGTACGGAGTGATAGTCCCACCCTCCTCTGTGGGGCTGAAGGAGCAGGGCTGTGGGTCCCCAGGGTTGCCCCATCACATCCCAGCTGGCCCATGGGGCTACAGGGGTGCGGGGACGGCGCTCACC
>NW_010227228.1:0-8184 GCF_000690775.1 Eurypyga helias
TAGATTGGATATCAGGAAGGATTTCCTCACAGAGAAGGTGGTGAGATACTGCAAAAGGTTGCCCAGAGAAGCCACGGATGTCACCCCATCACTGGCAGTGTTCAAGAGACACGCTGATACCATAAGACAGTATCATTTTGTCTGGACTGTTGTTACACCTCCCTTCTCTTTTTGCCCCACCCTAGCAATGTCCACTACAAAAAAATACTTTTTGTAAGTTTTTTTAATAAGCGCCTACTTCTTGCTCAAGAATGCTTTTCTTTTAGGGCCAAGAATAGACAAAAGTCTTGTTCCCAGTTAGACCCCATGGTAGATGATCTTCATGGGATACCTCAAGCTGTGATGGCCAACAGCAGCCATGAGAAAACTGCATGTTCACGCAGAATTTTCTACTTGTGCATGATTTCCATGTCAGCTTGTCATCTGGCTGTGCTGGGATCATAAGTGCTCCTAGAAATGGAGTCTGTGCCTGCTCACAGATGTGCCTTTCCCGCACCACAGATGCCGCCACTGAATGCTCTTGAACGGCAGACAGACCAGGAGCTCAAGCCAGCTGCTATGCTGTAAATTTTACTTCAGTAGAGAATAACCCTTCTCCCACAGCTCAGTTGTTACTACCGCTTCTCCACATAGCTGTGACCTTTCTGTGATGTCAACAGAGCTGCCTCTGTCTGGGAACTGTTTCCAGCTTTAAGATTGTATCTGCTTCTCCTCCCTACACACATGCACACACCCACTCTTTCTCTTTTTCATCCTGAGCCCTCTTTGGTGTGTTGCTAAATATAGCAGAGCAAACAAAGAAAATGGAAAACAGTTTGAAATATGACACTAACAGCATTATATAAATTTGAGTGTTATATATTAGAGCTACAAAGAAGAAAAATTACCTAGCAGCAACAGTATTTGAGAGTCAAATAATCTTTTAGAGTAAATTATTATTTTATAAAATAGTTCTGGGACAATCACCCCACTCGTCACTCAAATTCTTCTTTACTTGTTTTTCTTTCACAGAAAAGCAGCAAGTTTCCCATTCTCAAGATGACCCCCTAGATTAGGAAGCCCTCATACTCAGAAATCTTAGCTGGCCTCCTGCAACTCTCTCTCTCTCAGGGATCAAGCATGACCTCCTGGAAAAGCGAGTCTCTATTTGGCTGTCATTTCGGCATAAAGAGCTAATATGTCACGATAAGCTGATTTTAACTTGCAACCCCACCCTTCTCAATACCTCTCTCTGGTTATCTGTAAGAACGGCTCAGCTGGTTGGACCCCTGGTAAGCACTGGTGCAGTGACCACATCTAGAGAAAGGATTAGAGGTAAAGGTCTAACTGAAGTTACTGTAAAGGTCTAACTGAAGTTACTGAGAGTGTGGCCTGTAAACTGAATAAACCAAATACAAATTAACAATATGAAGCTTCCTACCCAGGATGGTTTCAAAAGGTGCTGGATTGTTTGGTGTCAGACTTTTTATCTTCAGCATAGACTTGAGGATTTTAAGTACAGAAACCACTCCGGAATCGCTGTTCTTCCTAAAAAAATTAAGTTTACTGGAATTCTACATTGACAGTTAGTCTTAGCAATATCCAATAGCCAATGGACTTCAAAACAGAAGATTTCTCATTTTCAGTTCTATTTTTTTTCCTCCTAACCTCACATTATTTCATGAGGCTGTTCTTGCAGAATTGATGGAACTAAAGCAAATGTGCATTCCAGCTGGAAGATTATAATCACAGCTTTCAAATGACATGCAGTGTTAATCTCCACTCACTCTAGATGCAGATAATATCAGCTAGAAGTATGTTGAAATTACAATGGCAAAAACATGAGGTAGTAGTCATACTGGCCAATTTTGAAATAAGAGCATTTACCAGTACGTTTATAATTGATTTTCTGATGTTTTGCTTATTGAATTGTCACAGATCTTCGCAGATGCTTTTAGGAACACTGGAAGTCAGGCATGCAATGCTGTTTCTCAGAAAATATGCAATAGCCACTTGAGCCCGTGATACTCTATCAGCAACATTTCCTGTTTCTCCAGTCAAGAGGAGGTATAAAGGGAAATTACTGGAGCTAAGAAGGCAGATAATGAAATTTGGATTTTGCTAACATCTCCTGTCAGCAGCCGCAGCTTCTCCTTCTCTTAGATGCAGAGACGGGAAAGCACATGCTACATTAGCAGTAGCAGCAAAGGACTCAATACCTGGCATACACTGAAGTAGCACAATGCAGTTCCAGGTAAAGATATCCCAGAAACTCTGAATGGGACTGTTCTGGCAGAAATCAAAGGACTGCTTGAATCAAATCAGACTTTCTACCACTGGTTTAAAATTACCTATACCACTCATCTGCCTAAGAAGATCCAAGTGTGGAGTGGAGTTTGCAGCTGGAAAAGTTAAATACAGCTCATTTTGCCATTTTAGTTTTTAGCGAATTTCCTTCTTTATAACACAGGCTTAACTCACATTCAATATTCAAATTATTTTCATCCCCTTACCACATTTACAATATATCACTGAATGGATTACATTTTCTTTGGGGCTACAGTACTTCATTTAAAATGGCCTGATGTGTCTGTAATGCCACAGCCCATTCAAAAAAATTAACAACTACGAGACTTTATAGCTCTGCTCATGAATCAGCAAGATAATAGCATTTACCAACTCTGTACCATCCTGCAGGTATACACTCTCTTACGACCTGCAAAAAATTTGAAGCATAGCCAAAGAATTTGAAGCACACCAACAAAATACTTCAGAGTTAACTGGCCACACCGTTTGTAGTACATTTTGACAGCGACACTAACAGCTAATTGAAACTGAACAGATGAGGCAAGAAAAATCCATCCCAAGGATAATGTGGCTCTTGTAAATCAGCAAATGAGCAATAATGTGTCCCTCTCAAATCCCATACTCATGGTTTGAGGTGTCACAGAGAGAAACATTGCCAATAGACAGCTAATTAAAAGGAGCAGTAGGAAATTATGCAAGAAAATTTGTTTGTGGTTTTTTTCTTATCAAGAAGCAGAAACAAGGAAGTTTCTTACAAGTCATCTAACCAACGCTAAAATATTAGTTTAGAATCGATATTAGGATAAATTTCTTCACTGAAAGAGTTGTCAGGCATTGAAACAATGCGCCCAGGGAATTGGTTGAGTCACCATCCCTGGAGGTATTTGAGACCTGTAGGTGTTGCACTTAGGGACGTGGTTTAGTGGTGAGCTTAGCAGTGTTAGGTTAATGACTGGACTCGAGGCTTTTTAAAGGTATTTTCCAGCCTTAATGATTCTATTATTAGATGCCAAAAATGCCACTAATGCTGTCCTCTCATAAAGCACCTACTATCAGCTGGGGAATTCAAAGTCTCAATAGTTCAGCAATTAAGAAAAAAAAAATAAAAGAAAAAAAAAATCCAAACTCACTAAGATAATGTCCATAATATCTATCTGCACTTTTATGAACATGCCACATAAATTTAGGAAATCAGTTAAATGTAAAGTTTTCTAAAAAAAAAAAAGCTGGTCCATGACTTTCTCAATTGAACAAACTAAGTTGTACAGACGAAGTTTTCATTAAAAAAATCATCAAATATGAAGCTTTGAGGGCAGTGTTACTGTCACCAGCTCTATCTCAATACCAGGGAGAAAACACTGACATCACATCAGGACATTCACCGAGCATACACAAGACCTAGAGGAAGTCCACATATACCTGAATCAGACTGTTTCCCAAGAAAGGAGGACCCTAATTCTCTCTTTATTTGGTCATCTAGCATACATCTCACTATGAAGATGAGATTCATGTCACCTCCACTGAAGGTACCTAGTTTTTAAAATTAATTTGTGCATAAGTGAATATGCATGTGTGTGCATGTGACAGAAATCAAAGATAACAAAAGCAATAGGATTAATACATCCATATATGTCAATATATCCAAATTTATGATGAATACTTAGGAACTGGGAAGAGACCTCATTGGAGTTTGTGAGAGTGGAAAATTCAGCCTAACCCCAATCAGAGCACGCGTAACCATGGGTCAGAGCACCAGGAGCTATTAAGACCAAGGCTGTTATCATGCAATTTGAGTATTAGTAAAACTTTTTATAGCTAGCAAATTTAATTATGACCCTCTGTAAAGATCCTGAGTAAGGTGACAGAAGTTAAAGAGGAAAACAATAAAAAGTTGCAACTGAGCATTGGCAATGCTTTTTTAAAGCTTCAGAAGTAGTTAACTTGGTGCTAAATCCTTTTGTTCTTTCTACCTTTCTCAAATAAGATTTATCAGTAAGCATCATTACAGATGACTGAAAGGGGGCACTACACAGGAAGCAGAAAAAATACAGGAAGAAAGAAAAGTGGAGGTGACTGTCAGTAAGAGTAGGCTGTGGCTTATTTTTCAATAATAGTGCTGTAATATGTTGTGAAATGACAGCAGTACCTGCCAAGCAGTGCACACACACATCTGAACCTTCTACAGGCACGAGATCCTACATGTATTTTGGTTTTTTCAAATTCATTCTGCAGTGTTTTGAAAGCAGCAGCTGATGTTGCATAATTTTATTTGCTTACTAGTTGCTACTGCTTATGGGTTTCTAACATGTTAAACCAGGCATAACATGATTTTAAAGGGAAGATTCTGGTTCGCAGCCAGCTCTGCACTTTGTCAAGGCTCCGCCAATCACCCAGATATGCAATGCCTCTTACGTTCTGACAAGAAATCCTTTCCCTGATCTCCCAGGAATTTGGGAAGTAGCTGCAACATGCTGCTTCAGTTCCCAAATGCTTAAAAAACACACAGAGCTTTTTGGCATTGCAGAGTTAGGGTCAGCACATGGCAACTACCCCTTGATGCCTGACCTTGTGGACAGTGAATTAATCAAGGTCTACTTTCAGTAGACTAAAATTAATTATGTAGTCTTTTGTGATTATGATATTCACAGGGTAAACATCTCAATGGTCAAGTGAGTGTAATTCATAAAATAATTACAGATCATCAAAAGGGCACAAAATTTTCACCAAAAGCCTGTGAATGGAGCTTGTTTGGGAAGTTGGTCCTTGCAAGCAATTCAGGTGCTGCACCCAGCTCTTGTGAAGGAAACCTTTGTAGAATCACTGAACCAGTGAACAGTTTGGGTTGGAAGGGACCTTAAAGACCATCTAGTTCCAACCCCCCTGCCATGGGCAGGGACACCTTCCACCAGACCAGGTTGCTCAAAGCCTCATCCAGCTTGGCCTTGAAGACATCCAGGGATGGGGCATCCACAGCTTCTCTGGGCAACCTGTTCCAGTGCCTCACCACCCTCTCCGGGAAGAACTTCTTCCTGATATCTAATCTAAACCTCCCCACTTTCAATTTAAACCCGTTACCCCTTGTCCTGTCACTAGAGGCCTTTGTAAAAAGTCCCCACTCAGCTTCCTTGTAGGCCCATGTTCCTCGCCACTTCGGGATAAGGCAAGAGAGGATCTTTGTCAGTTAATTACTGAATTAACACAGCAAAGGAGATTAGCCTCACAGACAGTGCCTTCTTCCAGGGGTGCTAATTTTTATCACCAAACTGTCCTCTCAGTTGCAGTTGTCCCTCTGGGTGGGATAAGGAGTTCAGCAGTCTCTCTACAAAACACAAATTTGGGAAAACTTGCACCAAAATAAATGATGTCTTCATTAGAAAGTACATCTAAGCTTTACAAATGAATTAGTATGCACGGAGGAGGAAGTAAGGGGTGGGAGGTGGAGTAAGAGGAAGAATGGGACAGGTTGAAAAAGCTCAGCTAGTGAAAGATTCTACAGTTAGTCTCTCCAGCCTGAAAAACAGCAATAATATGCTGAATGAGACAGCAGCAACTGCCAGAAGACATACTTTCAATTGTAAAAAGCAAAGTTAGGATCAGACCAGGATCTGAAACTGAGCCAGACATGTCGTTAGTTTCCGCAACTGAACCAGGTATTATGTCTCCCCCATGCAACTCCTTTGAAATGTGGGTGCTGTGGAGAGGAGTGTGCTGAAGGGCAAGGCAGAATACAAGAATCACAAATTTAAGTGAAAAACCTCACGGCAGGAACCATTTAGCAGATGTGGTATGAGAGGAATAAAGTAGTAGAGGTTACAGAACAGTCCATGGGGGATTCTCTGTAGACGAGGTAATAATATATTTATAATATGTTATTTTAAATAAATGCAAATGTTGCAGTCTTCCAGTACCTGAAGAGGCCTACAAGGAAGCTGAGTGGGGAGACTTTTTACAAGGGCCTGTAGTGACAGGACAAGGGGTTACAGCTTTAAATTGAAAGTGTGGAGGTTTAGATTGGATATCAGGAAGAAGTTCTTCCCAGAGAGGGTGGTGAGGCACTGGAACAGGTTGCCCAGAGAAGCTGTGGATGCCCCATCCCTGGAAGTGTTCAAGGCCAGGCTGGATGAGGCCTGGTCTAGTGGAAGGTGTCCCTGCCCATGGCAGGGGGGTTGGAACTAGATGACCTTTAAGGTCCCTTCCAACCCAAACCGTTCTATGATTTTTTTTTTTTAATCAAAAACATTAGTCATAACAGACTACTACTCCTGACTTTCACAAATAGCACAACTTCAAGCACAGCAAAATCACCATTTTGATCATTTATTCATATTCTACCTTAAGTAACAAATATTACATGCTACAAATAAAATGCTATCACAGAAGAATAAATCAAGCTTTTGAGCTTGGTTCTATAGAAGCAGTTAAATATATCATGTACCCACAGCTGGGCCAACACAAAAAAAAGCCACTGTAGCTTCCCTCTAGTCTCTCCATATACTATGACCATAAATCCTGAAGATCCCTTCAATTTCTGATAACGAACAGTAAAAATCTATTGAGGAGAGAAACAGATTTTCTCAGTCCTTTTCATTATACTGTGGAATACTTTTTACCTATTAATTTGCTGATTTTCATAAACATAAAAACTAGACTATTAAGATCAATCATGTTTAAGGCTACAAAAGTATGCAAAGTGTCTCTGACACTCAAACTAAATCACAGACAAAAACAAACAAACAAACAAAAATCAAACCCTGAACAACCTCAAACCAAAGCACCCCAGGAATCACTATGGAAAATTTCATTCTTTATCCACAGATTGACCATAATGGAAAATACAGATCTTGCAATATTACACATGGATGGGAACATTTCGCCTTTTTTGAAGATATATTCAGCATGTAATTAAAAAGAAGACTAATGATTGAGAGTATCCAAAATTGGAAAAGCTTAGAAACAAATGCCTCTGGATTACTAAATGATACAAACTTGGAATATATTAGATAACTGAGATTAATATAACAAGAGTCCATAAATCCTGGCCCAAGAATTATCCGTAAGGCAGAGAGGTAAAGGCCCAGTCAGCTTTGAATTTCACCTGCAATATGTTACTCAATTTACAAGTATTCAGCATGTCTTAAACCAATGGGCCTGTCTTCCTAAAGAACCATTTATACTCTAAATACGTCCCCCAGACACAGTACTGATACTGGATTGGAAAAAGTTCCAAGATATCACAGAATTGCTGATCACAGAATGGTAGGGTTTGGAAGTGCCCTCTGGAGCACTGCCTACGAAAGCAGGATCACCTAGAGTAGATCACACAGGAACTCGTCCAGGTGGCTTTGGAAAGTCTCCAGAGAAGGAAACTCCACAACCTCTCTGGACAGCCTGTTCCAATGCTCTGTCACCCTCAGAGTAAATAAGTTTTTCCTCAAGCACAGGTGGAACTTCCTGTGCACCAATTTGTGCCCATTGCCCCTAGTCCTGTCACTGGACACCACTGAAAAGATTCTAGACCCATCCTCTTTGACACCTGCCCTTTAGATACTTGTAAGCATTGATGAGATCCCCTCTCACTCTTCTCCAGGCTAAACAGACCCAGCTCTCTCAGCCTTTCCTCATAAGGGAGATGTTCCAGTGCTCTAATCATGTTTGTAACACTCCTCTGGACTCTCTCCAGTAGTTCCCTGTCTTTCTTGACCTGGGGAGCCCAGAACTGGACACAGTACTCCAGATACAGCCTTACCAGGGTAAAGTAGAGTGGGAGGATAACCTCCCACAACCTGCTGACCACAATCTTCTTAACGCGCCTCAGGATGCCATTGGCCTTTTTGGCCACAAGTGCACATTTCTGGCTCACAGTTAACCTGCTGTCCACCATCACTCCCAGGTCCTTCT
>NW_010227229.1:0-370 GCF_000690775.1 Eurypyga helias
TTCTTCCCCTCCACTGGAGGACGGGTGGGAAGATTTGTGAGAGCAGCGTGGTGGTATTTTGCTAGCCATATTTAAACCACGACACTTACACAAATGCATTTGCCTCAGGAGGACATCCAGCATTTACTGCAGTCAGGAAAGCAGATTTGTCATCCATCCTTCCTTTCAGCATGTAATTAAGGCAGAACTTCTACTGTCTAGGTAGACTGGTGAGTCAAATGCCAGCACAAAAGTCAGGGTGTGGCATGGCAGTTTGTGCAGGCACGGCAAGTAGGCAAAGTGTGCAGGCAAGACCCAGCCATGGTGGCCACTCGGAGGAAAGTCACCGCTAGGAAGAAAGTGGCAAACCAGACAGTGCTCCCACTCAGAG
>NW_010227229.1:842-6119 GCF_000690775.1 Eurypyga helias
GTGGCGGTCTGGCGAGGTTCCCGATGACTGGAAAAGGGGAAACATAACCCCCATCTTTAAAAAGGGGAAAAAAGAAGACCCGGGAAACTACAGACCAGTCAGTCTCACCTCTGTGCCTGGCAAGGTCATGGAGCAGATCCTCGTAGAAACCATGCTGAGGCACATGGAGAATGCGGAGGTGATTGGTGACAGCCAGCATGGCTTCACCAAGGGCAGATCGTGCCTGACTAACTTGGTGGCCTTCTACGATGGGGTCACGACCCTGGTGGATAGGGTCTCTAACAGTCTTCACACAGCTCACATTTGTTGACCAACAGTAAACTTCACATCCCAACAATGCAGACTTAAACTTCTGGTTTTCATTTGCACTAGGGACAAAAAAGGGTAGAGTAAATTAAAAGAAAAAAAAGACACTAAAACTGTCTGTCTCGGAACAATGAGATTAAATGCAAGAACACTACTGTTGTTTAACATTAACTTTATAGAGAAAACACTTCTTTTGCCATGCCACCTAGAATTATGTATTCTTCATCAGAAGCTTTATACAAACAACTAGTTTGCTACTGAATATGTGGCTTTAATGTCACCAGATTACTATTTTTTGTTTAAGATCAGGACCACCTAGGAATCCAGAAGATGTTTCATACAGGTATCGTGATGACATCCAACTTGTTTTCTTTTTGGTGGTATTTATTTCTAATCCAGCCATTTCAAATCAGAAAATGGTAACATTCATCTTTTTTCTTACCACCATTTTTTTTCTTTCTCTGCCCTGAATCAAAAGTGTTATTCAGCCTGCAACCATATGTGAGCAATCACAGCTTGACACAGGATACTAATAACACCTACTCCAGCCATCTACTTTTAAACTGGGTCACTGCCATTGATGTGTGTTAGTGATTGCTCTGGTTTATGTAAGTTGCAAGTGAGGGGCAGTGGACACTGTGAGGCAATTAGCTCTGAGGCCGGCAGCAGTACCAAACTTCCAGCAAATGCAGCAAGGCCATCTGAAAATGGGGTGAGGTCAGAGATCACTTCTCGGTCTGATTTCGTAAGTGGTTCTAATGTGCTCCATAAGTATAGATCAGCTAAGAGAGCCTGAGACAGACCCCAGATTAACATTTGTTTTCATTTTTCTGTGGCTTCAGAACACACAAGGGTCATTGAACTGACACTATTTAATATTCATGGTCTGGAGGAAAATAAAATCCTAACCTCTGACCTTTCATTAAAGTGGAGCACACAGTGGGTTAGAGCTGAGGGGGAAGAAAAAGTGAAAAAAGAAAAAAAAAAGTGTTATTCTCCCTCAGAAAATATGTGGCTTCTGTTCATGGTGCAGGTCAGGCACCATGACTATATTATTATTATATATTATCATTAGCACATGACTATATTTGCTAATAGGGAAAGCTAGAATGTGTATGGTACAGTGAAGCAATTAAGTACTATAGAAGATTAATTTTCCTTGGACATAGATGCAGTAGCCCCTTTCCTCCGAGTTTAACACTCATTGACAAGAATAACAGCATGGCCTGCCAGCTTGAGTGTCCATGCTGCAGAGGTCATAGAATCACGGAATGGTTTGGATTGGAAGGGAACTTAAAGATGACCTTGTTCCAACCCCCCTGCCATGGGCAGAGACACCCTCCAGTAGACCAGGTTGCTCAAAGCCTAAGCCAGCCTCGCCTTGAAGACAGCCAGGGATGGAACATCCACAGCTTCTCGGGGCAACCTGTTCCAGTGCTTCACCACCCTCTCCATGCTCAGGTCCAAGACATCTAAGCCGTCAGTTTTGCTGATGACTCCAGTGTTCCTCAATGTACCATTCTTAAATGGTTTTGACTTTATTTACATTGTCTTATTATTTCCTGACATTTTTCTTCCCACTCCCATCCCCCAAGAAAAGCAGTTTGTTTTTACTTATTACTCAAATGCATGTTCTCCCTCTGAGAAAACGTGGATTGGTTTTACTCAGCATTATTAAAGTAAATACCCTCCATAAATCTCAGTCAATGCTATGTGAAGTTCATTGCCTAGTACTGGGACAAGGGAGTGGGCTTGTGCATCCTTCTGCAAGCCATCAGACGGAAGTAGTTTCAAAACACTTTCATGTGCATTATCCATACCACCAAACTATTTCAACAGAAGGCCTGAATTTCCACTGCTTTCCCCAGTCCAGTGATTGGTACTGATTCAAATTTTCAGTAAACTACAGCTTCTGGCTGAAACCTAATGATGTATTTGCTTTTTCTGTGGTTTAAACGGCTGCACACCATCAAGGCAGTGTGAGGGACTGGAACAGATTGGTAGTCTGACAAAACAGCTGTGCATCTTTTACCTCTCCTATGAACAAACAGAAAAATTAAATCCACATCCCAAAAATATTTCAGTCCCTGAGGCTAGTGGGCCTAGTCCTGGAAAGGACTATCTTCTGAAACTTGCCCCAGGTTTTGCCAGCTGCCTGCTCTTCCCCTCCCTGGTGCAAGCCTTCTGGGACAGAGAAAGCAAATTCACTCCTCTCTGTACTTGTATGTAGTTAGAAAATTAGAAACAACTCCAAGCAGACAAGGGCAGATATGCAGGGGAATTTAAACATTCAGCATGCTGCTAGAAATGTTTTGCTAAAATGAATCGTACCTAAAACCCATCAGGATGCCATTCTTGGTGGATCCTGTAATATTTCAGAGCCAGTGCACACAGAGCAGGAGTATGTTTCTGAGGTTGGTTTAGTTTAGTGGGAGCTCAAAAAGACTATAGATAATGTAGAAATACATAAGTTGTGTTGGGATGGAGCTGGAACTGGAGCTTGCTGCCAAGCTCTTTAGAGATAGAGGGAACCGTGCATGTTTCCCTGGCCTCACTTGTAACTAACTGCTCGCTCCTTCTACTTATGCAGTTATACTGAATAATCAGTAAGTCTTGCTATGGTATATATTTTAAAATATCCAGTCTGAATAGTTTAAAGAAACAGTATAGTTGCATAACTTATAAAATGTTACATTTAGAAAATTCCAATTTTGAAAGTTTAATTTTCACCTAAATATGTACACTGCATTTGTTATTTGTATAGTATTGTTTCCTTCCCTCTTTTGGTGGCCAAAATAATAAGCCAACAGAGAAAAAATTTTGAAATCCATATCTGGGTGTAACACGAAAATTTCACTCTTGTGAAGTCACATTGCTATATTGTGCAATCAGGAACAGAAGTAGAGCAGTGTGATTTATGTAACTATTTCCACTGGGAACCGTAAATATAAACACAGAAATTAAATTCTCTGTTTGAATTGTTAATGTCTGCAGTCGGCTTACAGCTCAGCTGAAATATGCTGAGTGTGAATGAGTTATGGTGAATTTTATTCTGTGGATTTTCACACTGGAAAACTGGAGTTTGGAAGGATTCCCATTGAATAATAATGAAAGATTTGTAGAAAACTTCAACAGGAAATTAGGTTTGTAATAGTACAAATATTTGAAATTTTCCTCTGCCAGCTACTTTCTGAGCTGTAATAGAGAGCAGAGGAGAACTGGTGAAGGCTTAGATGTGTTTGCATGGGTGTTATGAATGGATAACGCAGAGTGCAGTTGCGGTACCTACTCAAATAAAGGTGAAATTTTCTTAGCATTGTAATCTGGGTGTGTAGCAAGGAGTTATTCTTAACCTTGACCCTGAGTTACTTGAGGGTGTAGCTGAGATACTGCTCAGCTCAGTGTCAAGGCATGGCTCCAAGAGTGATTTTCTGAGGATGCATGCATGCTAGCAAGAGTTTAACGTACAGTTGTCCAGTCTTTCTAATATGGGGCCACAGACCAGTAAGTATGAAGAGGTACAAGTCAGTATTTATGAAAAATGTTTAGTGCAAAGTGAAAAGAGACTTGTGCAGCACTGTAAGGAGGGACACTGTATAAACCTGCCTCTGGAGGAAGAAACGTGAGAGAAACTACAGATAAATGCCTCTGCAACGAACTCTGTTACTATTAATTCTTACCCTCCATACATTTATTCTGTACCAACCTTTCCTCTCTGCTTCCAACTGTGGTTATCATCTATAGGAACTCAACAAGCAACACCATTGTTACATTATATAAATAACTTAGAGATGGTGTAAAATAGCATGAATTTAGATAAAATTTTTTTCCCAAGGTCTGGCCTCACTATTAAAACAGGTGAGACATGCTCTTAATTGAGTTTCCAAGGACACTCTCTTGAAATCTGGTGGCTCCTCAAAGAGAGTTACATTAGGAAAATACCTTTCCGAATCACATCTGGTTGTGAATTGTAATTTTGCTTTCTGATTGTTTAGGGAGGGGAAGTAGACCCTCAACAAATTTATCTCCATGCCTGAAGGAAGTTGGATGTGGAATCTTATCCTGGGCTAATGTACCTTGCTCTGGTGCTTTGAGTGAGGGTAAAAAATAGAATATAAAATAAATGTATACAGGTATTTTTCTTTTGAATAATAATGGCTATACAAAAGCTGCAGATGGTGCTCCCCTACACACCAGTGTTACTGAGTGCATTTGCTACCTGTTAACATATTCCTAAGATAGGAATTAAAAATTAAATCTTGAAAATAGAAAGTAATTGTGGTTGTCACTCTTATACAAAACAAGAACTCAGGTGTATGTGACTTTCAAAGAAAAACCCAGTGAATGGAGATATATCTCAGTAATACATATAGAAAAAATAATTTCCAGAAACGAAGATGAAGCTGAACATGGGCATCCTTTCTCTAGACAGGATTGCTGTCTGCCTGAGTCCAGGCTCTGCCTTTGCTGCTCCTTGGCTGGGTCCAGCAGTGTTTTGACACACTCTGGCCTGATTTTAAAATTAACTTATTTTGTCCCTTTGCTCTGAATGGTAGGAACCATTAGACCTGACCTGGTTGTTACAGAAAGATGCTTGTGAAGTTCAGGATTAAACCAAATCAGGTTACCCACTCTTGCAAAGGCTGTCAACCTCACAGTAGTCTTCTAGGAATAAACACTATCAAACACGATCAGGGTCCCATTTCTGTACCAACCTGAAACCTAGCCTCAAGTTTCAGGTTTATAATCCTTATTTTAGAACATGTCTGCCTTATTTTATCCTACCTTCCTGGCCCAGATCTTTGCCCCAGTCCTACCCCCAGCCCTAAGCTTGCCAAAGATGTGAAAATTCTGGAAATGTTCAAGTTTAGAAAGCAAATATTTCCCTTGGAAAGTATGGGGTGGGAGGGGATGGAAGGAAATGTTCAGAAAAAACCCATCCATTTAGATAAAAAAAAGTATCATTGTGAA
>NW_010227229.1:6151-8191 GCF_000690775.1 Eurypyga helias
TGTTCATTCTGAGTCAGAGTATTTCACATGAAAGACTACTTTTTTCCCACCAGTTTTTCCCTACCAGACCCAAGGAAAAAAAACCCAACCTTTCAACACCAGACTTTTCTGTATACATTTCTATGATTTTGTGTTTTTTTGTTTTGTTTCCCCCAGGCCCTGAAGCTTCTAAACATGTTTTAAGTCCTGAACTCGCAAATGTGTACGTTTTATGACATCTAAAAGTCTGGGTCACCTATGAGAGTGGTTGTAACCATAATGTGCTAAGTAAACAGGAAGTAAACCCTTCGTATCTGTGTGTATGTGGGATGAGCTCTCCCAGACTGTTTCAGACCTGGAAAAAGACTGCAGCAGCCAAAAGCCTTCCGTATTTCCCCACCCAATTCTGTCAGTTGTTCTGTTGACAGATATTGCTCCATTCTACCTACTTTTCTGACTTATCCTTAGACCATCTCAGATATAAGATCCAAGCAAGACTTTACAGCAGATGTGGAGAGATGTAGCAAGGGGCATTTGGCTGGACTACTACACAAGCCCTTACAGTATGGGGCTGCCTTGCACTGTCTTGTGTTGCTGTTGAACACCCTAGTCTTAACTAGGTTTCACGTAGTCTTTGCTAGACTTACCTAGTCTCACCTAGCTGGAAAAAACCAACCAAACAAACAAAAAAAACCCCACAAACAAAAATACACCAAGCCTCTAGAGATTTGGTAGGACTGGTAGGTATTTGTGTAATGTCAGGATGCATATTGGTAGGCATCTATGCATGCATTCATAACTGTATCCAGCTGAATGCACTCAAGGGACCACAGCTTGCACACCCAACAGAAAATGTTTAGGTTTCTCTTCACTTCTCTTTAAGTCTCTGCTGTATTTTCCTCAATGGCTATCAAAGTTGCCAATATAATCCTTTACCTTATAACTGACAGCCTTGTTTCATGAAACTGAGATGTGGACACATGCACCTCCTCCTGCTGTCTGAATGTTTTCCTGTGCTGTCAGGGGTTCATGATAATGAAGAGATACAGGACAGGAACCTGTCTGCCTGCTGACATGATCTGTGCTGCAAGCCATAATGCATATGTCATGACGGAAATTTCCATGTTAGCAGAGTGAACCCAGCTCTTCATGCACTCTAACACACATACACAGAAATATATGCACACAGACATTTAGATGAAGTGGTAGTTAGCCCTATAGGGGTGAAGAGATATGGATAAGAATAAATTTTCTGTATGTAACAGAATGCATCTTGAAGTGCCATATACTTAAATATTTCAGGCTTTCTAATAACATCTTCTGCAAAGAAACAAGTGTGGAATCTGAAAATTTCAGATGTAACTTTATTTTATGTAATTTTATGTATGCACTTTTGCTAAATTCAGGTTTCTATTCTTCCAAAGAAAAACTGATTTATTGATCTGAGATTCTTGAAAGCCCAGTACTTCAACAAGTGCTTTAGAGGAAGGAAAAAAGCTTCAAGAAATTATATGATGCTTTGAATTATTACAGATCTAGCTTTCTTGCCTGCATTCATTTTTCCACAGGGTTTATATATATCTTTGAGACACACAAGGGTGAGTAAGTCAGAACCATCAAGCCTTTGATGCGAAGTCCAGATACTTGGCCAAACAGCTGGTGAAGTGCACCTGCAGCCAGGAAACAGCACCTTCAGAGAGGTGATGGGTCACCTCAGAGCTTCAGAATTGCTGTCGGGGCCTCGCAAGAGCCTTGTAGCCAGAAGAAATGTTTGAAAGAATATACAACCATGACAGTAGATCTTGATGCATTTCTGTTTCTTTAAGAGGTCTTCTATTGTTCATTGATTTATACAGCAGGCTGTATTTAAAAAAAAAATGACATGTTTAATGCTTTAGAACGCTAAGGAATTTCTGCTTAAGAAAAAGGGCTCTGTGTGTCCATCTTTTCGTGAGTTTATCTGTTTTTCTGGTGGAGATAGTGTGATGTTTGCTGGGAAGATGTTACATTAGTTATGTATAAGTGTCCCAAACGTATGTTGTCAATCATGAAGTTATTCAC
>NW_010227230.1:0-5415 GCF_000690775.1 Eurypyga helias
GGGCCCGCATAAGCAGTTCCCCTCCCACCCCGACCGGGTAAACACAGCAGGGCCTGGCAAGGCGGCCTGGTGCTGGGCCTCTGTCAGCCTCGCCTGCAGCCAAACCCTCGCCTCTGCGCCGGTTCCCAAGCTCCGCGCTGAAGGGTTGTAGGGATCCCGAGTGTGTGGGTGCTGCACCTCGTACTGTGCTTTCTTGCAGGGAGAAAGAGAGGGAGCAGCTGGCTGCCTTACGGAAACACCATGAGGAAGAGATTGATCACCACAAGAAAGAGATAGAGCGTCTGCAGAAAGAAATTGAGCGTCATAAGTATAAGATCAAGAAGCTTCAAGATGATGACTAAGCTGATGCTGTTGAATGTGCATGGCCAATACTGATTGTGGTGTAAAACAGCATTGAAGACTGTATGCTTTGGCCAACATAATCCAAATTCGTCCAATTATACTGTGGTCTGCAACAATGTCAAATAAACTACTCTTGCCTCTTCTGCTCAGTAACTGTTTAATGGGGAAAAAACCCCAACTGCCTGGTTTTCAATGTCATGGTTCTTCCGAACTAAAGATACACTGTTGGGTAAGCAGTCTTGTACAGAACTTCACTATTTTCTTTAGATTTTTGAAAGAAATTACCATTTGTACATCGTGTGCTAACTTTACAGTTAAAGCTGCAAGAAAATTTGGAGGAAAATGGTATCTGTGTAGAGACCCATTCACACAAAAATAACTTTTTTCAAGAAAACTCTCACTGGTGTATGGGGAAGATGGCTCTCCACTGAACTAGCAGAGTATCTATAAAAAAAGATAAGGTGCTTTTGTTGCACTTCGCGTTCAGTGCCATAAACTCAGAGAGAAAAACACTATTGTAAAGTCACTGATTTCGCTTGTGGTGGTGCAAATTCCTGGAACAAGGCAGACGAGATCCTGACTTCTACATGAATGTTCTTTTCTGAAAAGGCTTTAGTTGCCCAGTGGTGGTTTCTTTCTGTTTATAGTGCTCAGTGTTCCTTACATGAGCCCCTTTCCAAAGGGGGATGGATTATGATTTTATGCAAGTTCAGTCACTTTTCAATTTTAATGTAAGAAATCCACTGTAAAACATTTGGGGAGTGACCTGTTGAAATAGGGTGGCCTTACTGCACTAACCCCTGACAAGAAGGGAATTTTATGTAATAAGGATGGGCAGAAAACAGCCTTTTCTTCTGTGCCTTCACTGTTGTGTCCTTAAACGTGCCTGAACAGAGATTTCTACCACTGGTAAAAGCCACCCAATGTCAGAGTACGTTAGGTCACACTGCAAAGTGTTGCAAAGAAGCTGAACTGGGGGTAGAAGTGTCTGGAACTGCCCTGTGTGAAGCAGCAGGAGGCAGGTAAGAGCCTTTGAAGTAGTGCTTTGACCAGGGTGTGACTGGTCTGTTCATAAACCCATTCCATTTTCTGGAGAGGAAAATCAAGTGAATTCACTACTTTGCAGTAACCCCAAACTTCTATCAGGTTAAGGCAGTGACACGTGATGAGGACAGGCAGCTGCAGATATCGACTGAGCAAGTGGGCTTAGGAGAGATCTTCCTTTCAGCAGCAGTTTGACTGGCAGTGATCATGAAGCCACTCCCTGAGACTATGGCTGCTGAAGAAGCTGAATGGATTAATGATGATGCACAAAGTGGACTGTCTCCGTCCTGCTTCCACCACTTCTCCCTTTCACTCTCAGGCATGTTGGACCCTAATGGGGAAGCCACTCAGCCTGTTATCTCACCAGACTGTATTCTTGTTCTGACCCTAATGAATCTTTTGCTAGGCTAGTAAGTTGATGGCTTGTGGAGTCCAAAAGTGCCAAAATCACCACCAAGAAAATGCCAAGTACTAATGAGGGAGGGGTATGCGTGGTGGGAGCAGTCTTCTCCCATCTCTTGAAATTAACTTTCCAAAATTAGAAAGGTCTCTATTTTTATCCAGCTGGCATGATCACTGATTTTGCAGCCATCCTCCTACCAGGGAGGATATGAACCTTAATGCCTTGGGTAGCATCTGTTCAGTTTGCCCTCATGATGAGGCTTCCCAACTGTATTCTACCCACTGATGTCTTCTTCCAGGGAGTCCCAATAGCCTAAATCTCCCTGAAACAAATTTGCTTTAGTTTAATGCCAATGATACTCTAGCCACACCTAGTTAATAGGCACTGTTTTATTTCCTTGGCAGTGCAAATATCTCTGCCTAGCAAAAGACCTTGTCTCTAGAAATCACAAGCACCTCACCCACTCCACCTCTTGTACTGACTCTTTACCAGCAGCAGTTCTGTAAGCAAGAGCTCCCAGCACCACAGTCCTGGCTACAGCACTCATCCTTTTTCTCATGCTGGCTGTGGTGCTCATGAAAACCTCTTATACGTAGATTCAGTTGCAGCAATGTCTTTCCCTCTTCCCTGAGGTTAGCAAGAAGAATGAGTTTGTGTAGTGTCTGATCAGTAGCAAAGGTGGTTCAAGGTAAATGTTCAGGGGGGAACCTCTGTCTTTTGACAAGAGACATGTGAAGTTGCTTTTTGTAGTTTCATCATCAGTACATCTCTTCAGCAGCGTTTTTTTTTTCTTTATTGACATTTGAACTGTGAGTCTCTGCAATGTTAGCAAATGACATGGGTCTTTCATATGTGAGGAGTTACTGCAGTATCATGTTATAGCACACACTGAATCTTGGGCACTTTAGTAGTTTTTCTTCCAACTGGAGTGCAATATAGCAATAGCACCAACTTGAGGACTTGTAACATTTTTTCTGCAGCTCCTTTGACAGTGCCTGTGATGAAAAACACAAGACAGGTAAACATGAAAGATGTTTGAGTTACAGACAGATCTCTTACCAGAAGTGTTTCGGCTACAAGAATGCAGAGGTGATTTAATATGATTGCATTTGGTCTGATGGATGTTTTACCACCAGGTTTTGGTATGCTGGAGTGCATTACAATACTGTAGGTTTTCTGACAAATAATATGAGCATTTGTGTGGCTCAGAACAAGCAGTCTGAGATTCAGTCATCCACTTCCAGGGCCAGTAGATTGGAGAGCTACTGCCAGCTGTGGACTGCAGCTACTTCAGGGCCTGCAGTTTGCTGTAGAACTCCAGTTCAGGGCAGGACTGCTGAGGAGTAAGCCAGGACCTGACATGACAGCTAGAGGTGGGTTAAGAAGTACAAGCTGTCTAGAGACCTTCCTAGAACTCTTCCTTGGTCCAGTGTGAGCTGGAGGACAGGCTCAGTTATCTTTTGGAAATCAGCAGCTACAAACTACCAGCTGTTTTTGGTATAGAGCAACCAAACCCCAAAGCTGATGCTTCAGGCTGGTAAGGCTGCAAGGATGGTGCTTAACTTGGGGAACAGGCCATAGAGGGGCTTATTGTTCTGGGTTTCTTCAATTGCCCTGGAATGGCTGACGGCATGAATAGCATGTCCTGAGGGCACGGGGGTACATAAAGAAAGGGATTCTTCTTCTCTGCCAGCACTGGTACATCCTTCTCATTCCATTGTTCCTCAGGGTTGGACTGATTCCGTTCACAACACTAACTCTCAGCACCCACCTACAGTGCAGAATCATGAAAAAGCTTAATTTCTTGGAGTGGCTTTTACATTTCAATGAGATGCATATCCCTCCTTATTCCCAGACTCTGTCTGTATCTTGCCCCTAAGTCCGTATCATGGCCAAACACCCCTTGGCTGCTGCAGAAGTGGGAGAAGTGCACTTTTTTTCAGCTAAAACCGAGCAGGTGATTATTGCTGTACCAAAATGAAGTTTCTTACCAAGGCACTCAGTTTGTGCTACAACCTACACAAACATGATAGAAGTTGCCAAGAATCCCTGGCTGAGAGGTAGGGACAGAAGCAACAAGAGAGAAAAGTGATATATCCGAGATATTTGACAAGGTGGTGTCTTTGGCAAGACACCCAGGTTGCCCAGTCTGGTCTCTTCAGACCTTTTTGTCATTCAAGTCCATCCCAGTACAGAGCAGACAAGGAGAATGAGGTAGGACAAAGACAAAGCATATACTTATGTTTTCACCAAATCAAATAAACAGTTTCTGTGCAAGACAAAATAAACTTACATACAAAAAAACCCCCATGGCAGTAACAGTGACATGGCCTCTGTAGGTAGATGTTTTCTTGAGCACTTCCTTGCTTTAGGGGTGTGGAATACACTGGGGGCTTTCAGAAAGTCCTCACTGATAAATAAAGCCTGTAGATTTTTTTGTTTCGAGACAAATCTCCTCTCATTGGAAGCCTGGGCTTTGGCAAACGTGTGAGAAGAGCTGCACGCAGAACTCCAGAGAATGAGATGTTTGCTGGAGGCAGGCACATCCACGACACAGTATCTGTAATAGCCGCACTGATAATTGGTTGGAATAAAAAGTCTAAAGCACCAGAAAATGTCATATTCCATATATAAGTTAACAGCTCAAACGCAAGCTACAGCATAAGCTACCTGTCATCTTGTCACTAATTTGGAAACAAAGGCGTTTCAGTGAAAGTTTGGAAAAAGAGTGGCAGACTGATGGGAATGGTCCGAGCCTCAGAAAAACTCGGCATCTGATCGTTAAGACAATTGGAAAGTGTAATCAGGTCGCAGGGGGTCTGCTAATGGATATATTCACCTTTCTCCCCTGCAGCAGTGGGTGCTGAAGGAAAGCAAAAGGCAAGCAAAAGGCAGAAAAGCAAAGGCAGCCTCCCTGGCAGGAGCTGTGGTCTGAGCTCTACACTTCATTATTAGCTAATGGCTGCGAGGACAACACCATAACCTTCTGCATGTTCATGAGGCAGCAAGAGTTGTTGCCTGCCCTCTCAGACTGATGCAAGGCAGCTCTCTGCAGTAGATTAATCTCGTCCTTGGATCCAAGGTGGTTTTTGTTGTGCCTTGCCTTGGCCCAGGACTAAATCAGGTCTTGTGTGCATCTGTAGTTCCAAGCAGAGTGCATTTTAACTGGCATCTTTCCAGGATTTTCTAGCACAAATTAAAATAGAAAAAATCCAGCAAAAATTTAAAATTGTTCTTCCTCCCACAACATCTAAAAAGTCCTTTTAGGCTCAGCTTGCTGTCTAGCACTGGATTAACCCTACTACCTGCAGGCCACAGCTTGTTTCTAGCTAGAGGTATTCAATATTCACATCATTTTGGGCTGAAGCTCTTGTATGGGGACCACATGAGCAAAGTCATGAGACCACAGATTAAAGTTGCTGCTGAAGTACACACAGAAGTTAGGGTGGCAGTAGCTGCAGATATTCTGGAGTGACGTAACAGAACCTGGTCTGCAAGCCAAAGGGCTGAGGTCTACACCCTGGAGCCTGGCACCTTTATACTAAACGGCAATACAACAGAAGATACCTTCTTCTGATGTCCTGAGCCCTAAGAAAGGATGTTAAACCCCCGAAACAGTAGGGAAA
>NW_010227230.1:5431-7261 GCF_000690775.1 Eurypyga helias
ATGGAAGGAAAAGACCACCTTCAACTGGGGACAAAGAGAAGCATGATTCACTTAAAATTAACAACCTGTGCCCAGGTGGCATAGTCTGACAGCTGCAAATGTCCTGCAGGATGCACATGTGCCTTCATGTCAGAATTTGGTTTGGCCCATCACAGACAACATATATGCACTCTGCAGGACACAGTAGAGGATTTTCAAACTATTCTTCATAGTGTAACAAGGATTCTACTGTTATGTGAATCAAAGCTTATAGAACTCACCACAGCAAAAAAATATCAATGAGACTGCTCAATGGAACCAGTATTGTAAGGGAAAAAAAAAGTATTCCAGTGAAAGAGTAACAGAGCTAGATCCTTTTAAAAAATGTGGGGTGGAAGAGCAGACCTTAGAGTTAATTCATGCTTAATTACAAATTCTATAGCTCATGAACACCAATTTATGATTTAGATTATTAATCACTTCGCAGAGAAATAGCAAGCTAAGGTCCTGTACTGGCAAAACTCTGTCAAGCTTAAAATAAAATCAATACTGGTTTTGGGTAGGACAATGAGAACTACCAAAAAAAGCCCAACTCTCTGCATATCATTAATTACCCACAAGGGGCATGGAAAATACCAGCGCAGAACAGATAAGCATCAGCAATGCCATCAAAGCTTTTATTTTGGCAATTAGGACATGAGGAATCTTCCTGCTGTAAGCTCTAGTAGTGCTTGACAACCAAAATTGTTAGACCGCCAGAAGCATACATACATCAATAGAGATTTTGCTATAGTCTCATCATGTTCAGTTGTCAGCTGACAGGAAATATCTCCATATTTCAATCCTGGATACTATATTATAAAATATTTAAGAGCTTTGCAGGACATTTATTAAACACCGCTAAGGGGACTAATGCTCTGATCCCTCAGTTGCTCTCAATTTTTTGTGCTGTGAAAACTCCTTAAACCTATAATTCTCCCAGTAAACTGCTGCAGTGAAGTCAAATGGATAAGGCAATGGATAGTTATGTCTCAATCCATCTTCACACTGTGGTAAACCCTACATTCAGCAGGGCCATCACTACTGCCCAAACTGGAATCGTTAGAGGCAGCACAAATGTCACAAGAGAAACAGCGAGTCTGCTACCAGACAGGTTCAGCAAGATAGACTGTTTGCCTCAGACAGCTTTTATTTACATCAGGTAACACATACCATTTTTACCCATGCTCCATGTTAACAGTGATGGAAACATACATACTTAATACACCCCACAGATGCATGCAATTATTCAGGAGAATAATTTTGTTAGAACTCCTACAAGGACCTTCTCTGAGTAGAAGAGAGCTACTGCTTTTCTTTCTTTACCAGATTCAGGGGACAGTTCACATGACCGTATATACTGCCATATACACACCCGGCAGATTCTCTGGATTCACTCTGACACAGTACTCAAGGACTCAGCTTGAGCCAGTCAAATGCACATTTACTTTCATGTGATGAACAGCAGGATAAGGAGATGAAATGGGTGCCAACAAGCTGATTTCCCCCAGACGTACATTCCCCAGACATCAAGTCCGCACTCGTAAAGAGCCTGATCAAGCAAATCAGGTAAGCTATATTTAATCACAGATTAACTACAGCATAGCAGGCCCAGCTATCAGTGTCCCTTGCACCAATGTCCCGAGAAGGCCCTGAACTCTTGCTGCCCCTATGCCCCTTTCCCTCTTCATTCCAGACCTGGAGGCCAACTGTGATCAGCCTAGCATCGACTGTTACAGCAGGACAAGGCTCCACCAGCGGCCCCCGGCCGGCTGTGCGCAGCAGCACCGCGGCCATGCCCGTGCGCACAGC
>NW_010227231.1:0-7235 GCF_000690775.1 Eurypyga helias
TAAAGAATTATATAGATTAAAATATATCTGTATGTAATAGGAACATATAGATTTTACTATACTGTATGTAATATATTGAAAATATTGTATGTATAGTGTATATAATATATGATGTATGCATTTATATATAGATATGATTTTTTAATCATTATTAAGGCTGAAGTTTTGTGACTGGGTGTTACTGTTGTTTTCTGAACGTTTTCGACAGGGAGATACCCACTGACACAGTAAAGTTTATCCTGCTGTATTTTGCTGTAGCTGCGTTGTGTGGGTTTTTTTAATGTACGTTAGATATTTGGTACAGATTCACACGTTTTGAGTTGTTGGAAAGGAAAATGGCTTTACAGTACTTTAAAATTAATTTCCTTTTTGTTTTCTCCTGCATTTATGTTTTGGTAGCACTTAAATGCAAGGGCCCCTTTGCGTTAAGCATAAGACAAACAAATGGAAAAGCGACAGCACGGTACCCCAAACAATTCTCCGGGTGCGAAAGATGAGAAGTAACAGGTGGGTGGGACAAGTAAGGACCCTGGTGGGGAAAATGAAAAATAGTGGAGTGGGGGTTTTTTGACTGAAAATTTGAGTGCAATTTTATGAAGTTTATATATAACACTTAAAAAGCTGCTTTGGAGATAGCTTGTTCGTGTAGCAGTGTTTGGGGAAAAGAAGGTTTCTAAAGCCCTGAAGCAAGTTTGTAGTAGTCTCAGGCGTGAAACTTCTGCCGAGCTTTCCGCCTCTTTGTTTAGGATAGGGTTTTGTCTTAGGCAGAGTCCCTTTTATTAAGAGGAAAGGGTAAGAAATTAATATTCTTCCTTGTATGTTGTGTTGGAACTAGAGGGAGAGCAGAACGCAAAAGCTGCGCCCACCAGTGCCACTTGGTTACAGGTCTGACAGCATTTCTGCTGGTGCCCCCACCCGCTCTGCCGGTGTTTGCTACCTCCTACCTTGGACTTTAATTAAACCATGAGCTGGAAACTGGTATGTGAAGTCTCATCTTGGGCAGCTGGAACGTGGGAAAATAACAGAAGCCGTGGTGTCAGATTTATTTTTTTTCTCTGCAGTCTCAAATCTAAACTGGTAAGAGTTTAACCTGTAATTCTGAAAACTCTTCACCCAGAATGCAGCACGAGGCAGAGGTAAATTAAGGACATAGCTGTGCTTTTGTTGGCTTTGGTGAAATTCTGTAATGTTATCTTAAACTTTCTGTGGGCGAATCTATATAGCAGTTACACTGGAGATAGGTTATAAAATAATCACTCTCAGCCGTTCTCTACCTGTGTATTCAAGCAGCTATTCTACAGTTCCCACAAATTAAGTATTGCTCTGCTGTCTTTTAGTTAGCAGAGAGAGCTTTCTAAATCAGAAGTTACCTTTCTGTGTGTGGTGTTCTGCAACATTTCAGATTTTATTAGTGTTCAGAATGAATTCAGTTTTCAAGCAGAGCCACTTCCCAGAAGCCTTCCCTGGTTTATTTTTTAGTATCTCACCATCCCGCGGCAGCTGCTGTTGGACTGTGCAACAAACATCCAAGGTGACATTTTAGTAGTTGTCCTGAAGTTGGAATATTCAGTATTTTTAAATGTCTGACTATTTTTAACAACTCCATCTTGTTGGCAGGCTTCGGTATCAATTAGAAAATGTTCCAGTAAGAGCCAGTAAGATGTGAAGTTCTTTCAGTCTCCAAGAATACAACTTTAATAAGAAAAAAATGGAAGGAAATCAAAATGCAAGAGTTAAAATCAGAGGAATCTGTTTTCCCCTTTATTCTCACTTAGGTACTCATGCTAAATTATGTCAGACTAAAAGGGAAGAAAATGTCATGGTGCTTAGCTAGTTGTTAACGGTGATGTTTGGTATGGGAAAATCCTTGATATCTCCATAGACTTGCTGCCCAAGATCAGGGGTCCAGACTTGTCCAGCCCACATAAACACTCCTGGCTGTAGGGTGTGTTGTTGGAAGGGGCATTTCCTACAGCTGACTTCGTTCTGTACCCGCTTAGCACGTTGACGCAACAGGGAGGGATCATGGGCAGCAAGGCGGGAGTAGAGAATCGCCAAATGTCATAAAAGCTGGAAGTAGTGTTGAAGTAACAGGATATCTTTTTTCATTGATCTGTCTGGAGAACATTAGAAGGGAGCAGTGCGGGCTTCTCTTGATGTGCAAAAGCTTAAACGCGCATTCTTCTACCTTCCCCCTTCTTCTTTTGGAATAGTGAGGAAAGCTTTGAGATGTATCACAAACTTCTGACTGATCACCCTGAACCCTCAGTGTCCAATAGGTGTTTCCTGGCAGCTGGTGTAATTTCTCTCGGAGTTCTGAATTATTTATTTGTTCATCCAATAGGCCTATTAAACAGAGCACTTAAGCACTTGCTACATCAGACTCCCTGTGTTTTTTCTTTTTAGGTTACATTGGGTGCAACTTGCAAATGGTAGGTTCTGGAGTCAGACGACTAACTACTAAATATATATACATCCAAGACAGATGCGTACTGTGCGCACCACAAACACAACATTCATGCGTCTTTACCGTGTAACGATCGATGGCTTGCGGCTCATCGCGCTAGAATGTGCCTCAAAATGTGTTGTTACAACTCTTGTTTTGTGGGTCACTTATTTGCGTTGTGTTTCTTTTATCCCTCTAAGAGTATCGTGCAACCGCTCGTGTAACAGCTAAAAATGCCACTCTTAAAAGTTAACACGTTCTTATGTCTGGTTGATTCCTGAAATTATGCACTGTAAACTACTCTCCTCTTTTTATTCCTTCCAAGCCCAACCAGAATGGAGTGAATTAGCATATGTATTCCATAAAAATCTTACTTAATAAGCTATGATTATGTTTCAGTAAGATAAGCATGGTTTAGAACTGTTCCAACCAGAGTAATGAAAAACATAGAGAATTAGTCTTAGTTGGGCCCCGGCAGAGAGTCTTTCAGAACACAGACGTGTAAATCCTGAGGTTTTTCAGAATCCAGCTAGCAGTTCTTGTCACATTTCAAGCACATGCTGAAAGTACACAGGTTATCACAACCTTGTCCTCTTTGGTTTGTTTCGATTTCATTGTTCAGCCAGTAGAGATCTTTATTCACACATGGCATTTGTTTTCCTCTTAGCTTCTCCCTGACCAGCTGGTGTTACTCCTGGACTCTCTCTTGGAGGAGAAGACATTGTGTCCTACAATACTGCAGTGCTTGGAGAAAACGTACCAGCTCCGGGAGCAAGATGCTGAGGTAATTCACTTTGAAATGAATCTCCCTAACGTATACCACTGCATTCTTGAGTAGGAGTGATAATGTTCCGCTGGGATTCCACTCACTCAAGTTCTTTTTTCCATGTCTAAATCTGAAATTGGATGTTCTTAACTCCGGAATTGTTTCGTCTTCAGATGCCTTACTCAGTATTTCTGTGTAGGTCCAGAGGTGTTTGCATGCCGTGGTAGCAGGAGGCCGTGCGGCCTAGGTGTCGCTGCTGCCGTACATGTACCTTGGGCAGCATGTTTGCTCAGGTGTTAGGATTTCTCACTGTGCCATGGGGACCGTGTATGACACCCCACTTCATTTTAGTTGTGTGTCTTGTCTCCAAAGGCAGTCATGTCTGTTCGGGTCTAAAATTATTCTTCCCCATGCTCAGCCCCTATTGTTCCTCTCTGAGTCTTCTGAAGTCTCACTCCAGGTTTAGAAAAGTTTGCTTTGCAGAGAGACTACAGTATGTTCCAGTTCTGGGCATGAGTTTAAGGGGGGAATTGGTTCTTCACAGTTGCTTCCAGTAAGTTCCAGGGATATTAACAGTCACCCGAGGAAAACACTGTTTTAAATGATATTGTAAACATGCCTTCCCCATCACAGGCACGGTACGAGGCTAGCATCCCTGCTCCAAAGAGCTTAATGTCTTTGGGAAGCAAATCGGTAAACCCTTATTACCGCATGCAGCGCTGGCTGTTTTGTAGAGTCCCGTGCCTTTCTCAAGCTGGGAGAGTTGTGGCAATTAAAGCAGCAGAAGTTGTGACTGTGAGCATCCTTGCAACGGGTCTTTGCGTTGAACAAGTAACATTCAGGAGGGGAGATAAGAAGATGGAATCAGTCATGAAAATAAAGGATGCGTAGATTTATGTATAAACAAGGGGTAGTTATGGAGTGGCA
This sequence comes from Eurypyga helias, assembly GCF_000690775.1. Classification (NCBI taxonomy): domain Eukaryota; kingdom Metazoa; phylum Chordata; class Aves; order Eurypygiformes; family Eurypygidae; genus Eurypyga; species Eurypyga helias. The sequence goes on from NW_010227231.1 coordinate 4,140, forward strand.
TATGATCAAACTAATGTGCAGTGAGGGAGCATGGTAAATTTAACATGACGTTTGACTCTAGTTCAATTAAAAACTACTGTGAAGGCTGCGGAAAGTCAGTGTGCATGACTTAGCCTGTTATAGTCGGAACTCTATGGCAATAATTAAAATGGAAGGAGAGAGCCAAGTCCCTCTTGTTACTCTTATGCTGAAGCTGAGGGTGGATGGTTATAAACACTTGAGAATCCAAACATTAATGTAAAGGTTGATAGAACAGAGGTCTAGCTCTTTCTCAGAAAAAAATGGACAACATTTCGACAGTTGTCATTTACTGCATCTTTTTACTTTTTGTTGGTACAGGTTTCCAAATACCGGATTTATTTTTAATTAGTACTCAAACTAACATTTCTATTTATAGATATTAGAATGTATTTTAATCGCATCTGAATACCAGTGAAATGTCAGGGGTTCTATAATGGGAAGAGGAATTAATAGGGTGATAGATCAAAGCAAGAGCTGCGTTGTTGCTGCTTCGGGCCTGTGAATGGTAAGCACTAGGCTACAAGCTTTGGTTTCTCAGGTTTTTCCTTTCTCTCCACCTTTAAACTTTCTTTCTTCCTTGCGGTGTCATAGGAAAGCGCACAAGTCATCTGTCAGAAATTTTTTTGTCTTAAAAAAAAGGACAAGAAAACAAACAAGCAAAAACCATCCACCGAACATAAAATTGTGGCCTCAGTGAAAGGAGCATAATCTCCATTTCATTCTACAAGGTGAAACCAAGGGCTTAGCAAACTTTGAGAAGTACAGCGAAGATAACATTACCACTAGCATTTTACCAGGCATCAGCTGCTGGACATCTACAGTCCTTTAAAGGAAATTGGCTTACACGCCTTCAGGTAGCTGAGGGAAGAACTTCTCATGCCTCTTTCTGCACTGTGCGCACAGGGGATTTTTCTTGTCGTGACCCAGGGACAAAGAACCGCAGTCCAAGCCTATAGCTGAGCTGTTCTTGTCTAGATTTAATTTGTGAAGACATTAATCACAGTGTTACTGGAGTTCAAATGTTCTCAGTAACTAAACATCAGCAATGGATCATTAAAATACCAACATAAAAATCTGCGGGCAAGCCAATGAAAAAAAGAAAACTGAGGTTTTATTCAAGGGATTTTGTAAGGTTGTCAGCCGTGTTTCATCCAGCAGCAGGAAGTTAAGAAATAACAACTTGTTTTCTTATTTTTGACCAGTAGCGCTTAAATTCACATTAATCTTCTGGTAGGGATTAGCAATGATATGGCAAGGAGTATGTGAGAGTGGTACACAAGGAAGTATGGGATTTTGTATTTTAAACAAAGTTCAGTCTTAAAAAGTGTATGTAAAATGTTGTCCGCACGCTCGGGAGCGGGAAGGCCTTCCCTGTGTTTTTTGTAGGTAGCTAAAAGGCCTCCTTGCAGCATCAGAGGGAATATAAAGATTAGCCTGTCTGTTCTGCTGAGTACTCTTGCGAGGGCAAGAACGTTCCGCACTTTTCAGTACTTAGGTGGAAAAAGTGAAGTATTTGGATAATCTCACCTAGGGGGCAGTTGCCTGGTGGATTTTACTCTTGGGATGAAATCAGTAGAGAACCACTCCCCTCTCTCTGCCTGTTTTAAAGGACCTGAATGCTCTGTATAGACACTTCCAACTGGTAGCACACTGGCATTGAAGCACCGGGAAGGTACTGGGGAAAAAGCTGCTCAAAGATTGCTTGAGTCTGGGTGTCTGGCATTGGGCTACACTTGCACTGGGCTTGTCTCGTCTTACTCTGAGTAACTTCACGGTGCGCACATGGAGCAGCCTGCGTAACACAGCTTGCCAACTTCAGATGCACAAATGCTGCAAGAGAGCTTGTTCCTGAGGGTTGTTTTGTGCTGCACAAGTACAGCACGGGAAGTCCTGGTTCATGTTTCCTAAAGCTTTTATATCTGTGTCTCTTTCTTCCCACTTTAAAGTCCAGCGCCCTTGTTGTTGCGAACCGCGTGAACGTGGTGGTGTCAGCACTTGCCCACGGCGACGTGCAGGTCTGTCCCCGGTCAGTGAAGGCTGCCAGTGGCGCTGTTTGTCATTCCTGACCCCTTGTGTCGTGGTTTAACTCCGGCTAGCAAAATACCACGAGCAGCCACAGTAAAGAGATTTAACCCTTTTCCTGGCTGAACCCAGCACACCTTGTTACCACATCCACATCCCGTCTTGCCAGCGTAAGGGCACACCTTAGATCAGAAAGGAGAGGAGGGCGTGCAGCAGGTTACCTACCCTGTTTGATTCCTTCATAGGAGCCAGGAGAGGAGAGAGTTGCGAGTCAGCCTTTGCCTGGAATTCAGGAGTGCTCAAGCTGTGTCCTTCTGGGCATCTCCTCAGCAATTATACATGGTTCCTGTCCTCTCTCAAATGAGGTCTCACTGCAGATGTGTCGCTTCAGGGGAGGGTAGGAGGTAGCTGCTCCCTTCTGAGACAGATGCTGCTTTGAATGCTTCACCTGAAAAAAAATAATAATAAGGTTAGGTAACAGATTTGTGATTTGTAATGTATAACACATCTCTGATGCATACCTGCCAGAGCCAGAGTGAGCTACTGATAGCTTAATCACATTTCAGGCCGGTCTGCCCTAGTCTTGGACGCTACAAGAGGCTGGTAGGCCATCTGCCTAAACACAGATTAATTTGTGACTCCCCACTATTTTTTTCAGTCCACTTCTATAACAAATCATGATTTCATTTTTCATTTACTGTTCGAACCTTGGAACATCTGAGAGGGCATAAAACTACAATTTTGTTTTCCAGAGATTAAAATCACTCGTGAATTATTTGAATTGAGCATATCCAATGTATCTTTAAACAACCTTTTGAGAGCAATGGAGGTTTCAAAGTTTAAAGCCATTTTTGCATTATCTCTCGGTGCCTTGGGCTCATTGTGGCTCAGACCTTGTCAGACAATTGGGAGGCAATTGCAGAGAAGAATGATTGTACCTTCAGTTTTCTCTTCCTGTTCCCTATTTTCTTGCTGTTCTATTTCCTGCTACACTGTATTGGGTTGGGGGGTGGTGGGATTTGGGCTATAGGGGTGGCTCCAGTGAGAAGCTGC
>NW_010227232.1:0-1789 GCF_000690775.1 Eurypyga helias
CCCACCTGCCAGCCAAGCCAAGCCGCAGAAACAAGGAGCTGAAGGACACTGAAAGACGGAGGCCGCTGCCCCCCCCAGCCTGGCCGGGTCCCAGACACAAAGTCACGCTGCACCACCGCACGTAAAGCCGCAGGTGCAGGTTTAGTCCGAAGGGCGAGTGACACCAAGCCCTTCTCTCAGCAGTGGCAACTGGTGCCAAGCAGAAGGCAACCGCATCCAGAGCGGGTAGGAGTGAGTTTGTGTTGCCCTCCGAAAGGAGAGGCTGCCCGGCACACTGGGATGTTTCATCGCAGCAGTGTGGAATGCAGAGAGGGCTCCAGCTATGCAGAATATGGAAAAAAAAAAGAACCCTTTTTAATCCAGACCCTCCTATTTATTAGGTTGTTTAATGAACTCTAAAAACTTAAATGAAACCAGAAAGCCTGTGCGGTGGGAAGCAGGTTTCCTGTGTCTATGAGTTACGCAGCTCTAAGTCAGCGCAGACAAGACCTGGGACCAGCAGCCCCCTGAGCAGACGTGCCGGGAGGCTCGGCCCAGCACCGGGGCCTCCAGGCTGGGTGGGCACGCACTGGGAAGCAGGGGGTAAGAAGGCCACAGCAAACCCACCCACCCTGATCCCCCACTGCCCTGTCTTCCTGCACGTCAGTGGGAACGGGAATTAAACCAGCATTTTGACACACCCAAGCTTGCAACAGATCTACTCCTTGCTTAATATCCCCAGGGAAAAGGAAAAAGGACTTAGCAAACAGCCCCTGAACTGTGCAAGTGCCAGTGACGTGACCCAGAGCAGCAGCTCCTTTCACACTGACAGCACGCGTAACACTGGGAGGGTGACACCATGTCCCCACCGTTCACCCCCTCACCCGCGCCAGCACAGACCAACGGAGCTCGAGACAATCAGCGTTTCCGCAGGGCGACGCCATCACAACCGAAGCCAAGGCTGCCTGATGCGTGCCATCCCAGGAGCCGGTCCTGTGGCTGCAGACAGGCGTTCCTGGAGTCACACACCGCCTGGGTGGGTATCAGCTGCTTCAGCCGCTGGCAGGGATGCTCCATGCTGTGTCAATGACTTCTTGGAGCCTTTGCAGGAGCAGGAGAGCCTGGAGAAAGAGCCTCTGTAGCTTCGGGAAGGATTGGAGAGCTCCCTGGCTGTAAGTCCGTAAACAACAGTGACAGCAGACCCGTGCCAACAGAAGGGACAGCCCTTCCCCAGATAATGGCATTTCTGCCCCAATACTTACGTCAAGCAAAACGCCACATATGCGCTGCAGTCTCCCCAGCGTCCCTGTCAGCAAGGAGTTTCCTTCTGCCTTTCGACACCGCAAACCTCTGACACTTCGAGCTGAGGAAGCCTGAGTGGCAGAGAGCAGCAGCAGCAAGCAGCAGGTGTCTGTAGTCCAGCCTTTTGTTCCCCCTTCGGGAGACGTTATTTCTGTGCTCCAGAAAACACCTTTTGGCAAGTCAGGAATACGGACGGTGTATCATGCACATCTCAGTTTGTCTAAGATCCCAGGAAAGAAAAGCTCATTAGGGAAAGCCAGCAAAAGCTGCTCTAAGTCTATCTAGCTCAGCAGGAGCTTATCCCATGCAACCAGTCTGTAGCCAAGGGGGGATCCACACTTTTGGAAGGTTGGTGCAGATGCAAGAGGCCTGAAAGCACAGCAGCAAGTGTTACTGGGATTTCTGAACCAGAATTTCTCCAAGCTCCGAATCCAAACCCACACTAAGCAGCCCATATCCACTTCCAGCTGGCAGCTGTAGGATTTCATAAATCATAGAATGGTTTGGG
>NW_010227233.1:0-1882 GCF_000690775.1 Eurypyga helias
CAGCGCCATCTCGTGGCCGCGTGGGGAGACTGCAGACTGCGCCCCGCGCGGGTGGGCGCGGCCCCGCGTGCCCTGGGGAGCCAGTGTGCAGCCTCTCCCCTGGCGAAACGTGTTTTAGAGCTCAGTTTGAGAGTTGGGGGATTTTTGACCCAAGTTCTCCTGCGAAACCCCTTTGTGAGGCTTTGAATGCTAAGACTATACCTATAAAAATATATGCACAATACGTAATTCCAATGTTCCTGGGGTTTTTTCCTCCGTTTCTGATTAAACCTATTCCATTTATTTTTAATTTATTTTTAGCTGTGTTGTGGTTTTATTAATATATTTAGTCTAAGGAAATGCAAGATCTTTAGTTTTATGTATGTGAAGTCAACATATGCTATGTTTTATAAAACACATACAGATGAAAAACACCAATTTGTGTTGTCAAAATAAAAAGTTTCTTTTGTCTTTGATGGTATGCTGTTCTGATTATCCCAGATTGCTTGTTCACAGCCAACATCTTTCTAAGGAAGGTCACAGAATCAGAGAATCACTAAGGTTGGAAAAGACCTATAAGATCATCCAGTCCAACCATCAACCCAACACTACCATACCCACTAGACCATGTCCTCAAGTGCCACATCTACATGTTCCTTGAACACCTCCAGGGATGGTGACTCCACCACTTCGCTGGGCAGCCTGTTCCAATGCCTGACCACTCTTTCAGTAAAGAAGTTTTTCCTAATATCTAATCTAAACCTCCCCCGATGCAACTTGAGGCCATTCCCTCTTGTCCTATCACCAGTTACCCTGGAGAACAGACCAGCACCCACCTCTCTACGACCTCCTTTCAGGTAGTTTTGCATATATCTTTCCTGTATTAGAGGAAAGGGGATGCTTACTCTTAAAGCAATTTCTGAATTAGAAAAACTGCTTGTAATATTTATCAAGCAATGTGTATCTTCATTTTCAAACTAAATTTTATTTAATACCAATGGAAATGTCTGTTTAAGGAAAAAAAATAGAAGATTTTTTTTTCTTTTAAAGCCTGAAAACAAGTAGCTAAGATTAGGATTACATACCACATATATACCAGCAGCAATTAATCACCTTGTGACTATGGATCGCCAAGGACATTACAGACCTGGAACAAGGAGAAGAGTTACAGCTTGGATGCTAGGCAGTTGGGTATAAGGGTAACAGTAAGGCCACTTTCAGCATGGACTGGAGGATGTTTTGATGCACAACATGATATATCTTCAAGGTGCAGCCTTTGTTAATTCCGTCACCTCAGGCTTCTTTGTAGTTTGTGAGTTCAGAAGATGTGGGTTCCTGCCAGTGAACCTGGTTTTGAGTACTACACGCTCGTATGCAAGTAAAGTAGACATGACTGAGTCAGGACAAAGTGAAGGCTTGTAGTGTCCAGTGTAACTTCTCATTATAGCCCTGCTGCTATGGAGAGTGCCCCAGGCCCAGCCTTACTTCAGGGAATGTAGTTCTTGATAGAGGAAGGGGTGCAAGACCAATTTGGTTTAAAGCACCACAGGCAGTGACAAGGTGAGGCAGGGCACTAGGGTCTAGCTCCTCCTTAGCATCATGGGCCACACTGCTGGCTGGTGGGAAAGAAATAAATTCATGCAAGCATCATGTAACCTTGCTTTTGGTGTTCTCAAAGCATCCTTTTCTTCAAGAAACATTGTTAAAACTCCACTTGACAGAACTAGGAAAAAATCACGGTACCTGCTTATCTGAACGACAGTGCTGTTGGCAGGCTGATAGGTTTCCAGCTCCTCAGGAGGTACCCAGCCTACTAATGACCTGCACAAAGACGCACTCAGTGACTTGCCAGAGCAGTTCCTTTGCTGCCCAATAACCATGCTCATTCAAGATCAGTCAGCAG
>NW_010227233.1:1913-15159 GCF_000690775.1 Eurypyga helias
AAAGTTGGCTGTCTTTGTGGAAATGATAAAATGTAAGAAGCTGGAGGTTTTGATAAAGCATTGAAAGGTTCACATGCAAGGGAAAAAAAAAAAAAGGTTTGACTCAGAATTTCCCTGCATATTCCCTAGGCAATGAACCCTGGCATATTTGAAATGACTAACCCCTGAGCACCAAGAGCTCCTACCATCTCAGAGACAGATTTGTTAAATTCACCAGACAACAAGCATTGAGGTGTACATAACTGCTAACAAGATGGACAAACTGGACTCAGCGTGGGAAGGCAGGCAGCCTGAATTGTACCAGCTGTATAATCACAGGACTGCAAAAAAGACAGTGTGGCCTGTAATGTACATACTGCATCAGCTGGTATTAAGGCATTAATGAGGTAAAAAACCTTTTGGTCCCTCTTCACCAGGAAACTGTTTTACCCCAACCAAAAATTAAGACTCATCAGACTGGTCAATTAAAAAAGATGATTTCTTATGGAAATTTCTACCTTGGAACTTTCCTCCTCACCAAAGTATTTTGAACATGAAGACAGAGAGAGGCAGACTGTGCAAGATACCATTGGTATTTATGCTTTGGATTAGCTGAAGTAAAGAACTGATAATCTAGTAAAATAAAACAACACTGTCACTAGTAAATCTACATAAGTATACATAAAAATATATACATACGTGCACAGCAGACATGCATATAAGAAAACTCGTTTATATTTCTGCAGTTTGATATTGTAATTGTGCAAGGCTATTACTGCCATACTTGATTCACATTGACAACAAAGACTGCAAGAGCAGCACAGTATGGTTAGCGACCTCACTGAGCTGCAAGGAGTCTCAAGTTCCCAGTCTTTCTCCTTACATGCTGCTGTACACTAAGCAGTGTGAAATGTATGATATTGTATGAAATTTGATGTCACACTCTCAGCCAGATGCAGAATAAAAATTATTTCTAAGAGTTTTGCACAGTGTCCCCAGTGCTAAATATATTTTGAGAGTCAAGAGCACAAACTGCTACAGGCTGAGCTAAAGAACTAGTCTTGCTAGTTTAAAGACTAGAACAAACTTGCACCCTCAGTTGATCGATAGAGAGGTGGTCATGTAAGGCACCCTGTCAAATGAGTTTCACAGACAAGTTATTTGTAGATGATTTTCAAAGATAAATTCAAGGATATAACAGTCTACTCCTTGGCAGTTCACAAATGAAAGTCACAAAAATAGCAAGCTGAATTTGTTGACTATGCTATTTGTGGGCCCTATTATCCCCGTGGAAATGTCATTCAGTTACAGAAATGTACTATATATATATGTGCAAATCACATATATGTGCATTTATGTTCTTGCCCACACTCTTGTATCACAAAATACTTCGAGAACACTGCACCTATCCTTTTTTACCAGTATGATGTCCTTATAGGAATTGTAGGCGTATTCCTATAGTCCTTTATCTCACTGAATGCATACATGTCTGAAAGATTTTCAGGATTAGGGCCAATATGCCATTTTAACAGCAATGTGCAATCACACATGGCAAGTAGATCAGCAACTGAATGCTATAATGGCCTTTTGAGCAAGGGGCTGACTCAGCCTCTTCCACAGCCTGTCGCACAGGGTTTGCAGTCCAACTCTGTATCCCCCGTTCTGGTGCACCATTCCAGTGGTGACAGGTTTCTGGGTGACTGTTCTGTGGCTCATGATCAGCTGGAGGCTGGCAGAAGGAAGTGCAAAGAAGCTCTGCTCTGCAAATAACAGGCTGAAAAGAGAAACCAACGTGAACAGAGAGTGTAAATAAGATGGGGAGGAGGAGAATGTCTGCCAAAAACAACATGAGGCTTTAAAGGCCTGGTTTCACTGCTAAAAAGTCCAAGACCTAACTTCTCCACTTCTAACTGAATCAAACTCAGTCACAGCTGATCCCTTTTACTCCATTCTTTCCCACACATCAATCTCTAAAAAAGGTTATCACACATCTTTGTGAAGCTTTTAACAAAAGAGTGAATGTGACTTGAAGCAAGCTGAGAAACACCGTGTTCCCCATACTGCTGCCACAGTCATTCCCAGCATGCAGGACAATACTCCATGGTTGGTAGCATCATGCTAGAAGGAAGTATGAACAAGACAACAAAGTTACCTGAAATAATTCAGACTTTCAGATTTTAGTGGTTGCTTGCTTTTGAAATGCCCTGAAAACTCTGCTTTTATTTATTTTTTGAAGGGTATGTGCACCGTTTATGCAACCAGACAAGAACTTGATCTTGGAAACAAACATGATATATGCAGCAGAATGTGCTCTAGTACCCTACCAAGCTCTGGAAGATCAGTATGAGTTGTTACAGATCCCATTTACTTCTTTCAGTAGACTTTTCATGTAGTAGGGATACTAATGGTTCAAATTAGCTCTAGGTGAGATCTTGGCATACCATCTGTGTGACTAAGAAGGTCCTCTAATTTGTTTGGATAGTTCCCAGGCTTCCAAAAAAGCTCCTGCACATATGTTTATGAAACACCAAGAAACAGAAATATTTCATGGACTGTGTTTACTTCCCCTAGCAGACATTTAGAGGAGATCAGCTGTACAGCAAATAAGAGCTAAAAAAAGAGCACTACAACTTCAGACTGAAACGCTGAAATGTGGAACACCTAGTGTCACTGTGACTGTGGGAGGAGGTAGTGCAGAGAAACCTGCTGGCATGGAAGGAAGGGAGGGAACAGCAAAACCTAGAGTTTCATTGGAAAGAGATGACATGGAACTGGGTACTTAACTTTTTGTAATGCAAATGAGCAGATCTGAAATCCAGAAACAAGAGCATATGCTTGTTCCAATGGAGGAGCTAGCAGGAATCACTATGCTGATCCCCTGTGGACAAAATTCACATGCCTTTCAACATGTTGAAGAAGCTTCCCTGGCTACCAAGTTTAGTATTAAGAATTCTTCATATAATTTTTCCTCAAAGGTTTTTGGAAAGATATTAGAACCTGCAGACCTAGGCAGTTACCCCTCGTTTCATGCCTGGACCGCTCTGGACCTACATGGAGTCTTAGAAAGGGAAAGGAGAACAAGAGGGTAAAATGAGGACTCAGGTAATGTAACCACTGATGAAGTCTGCCACTTTCTCTGCTGCTTTAGTATTTTCATAGTTCTGCCTATTTTAGTGTTGTTCTGCTCTTTTGACTTTGCTTGAAAACTTTGTGCTAAATAAAACACCATTTCTATGGCATTCTACTTATGCTTTTTTATTGTGCCTATTTTTACATTCTAACAGATGTCATTCCTAATTTCCATAGCTTTCTTGGGCCTTAAGGTTCATATCACCTACAGGGATGCTTTCTGGTTTTGTAGATTGATAAAGCAGTTCATCAATATCCCCATTCTACTTCAAGAAGCTTCTGAGAACACAGCAGGCACCAGGCAGGAGTACAATGTTTTGCAAGACTGATAGCTAAATAATTTGCTGTGTTCTCTGGTCTTTCAGATAAGCTCTTCATTCTTATTTCTCAGTTGTTGCAAGTATAAATGAGTGCTCTGGGCATCCATAGATTGAGTGCCCAGTCAGGATTTCATCACCCATGGCAGAAGAGCTCAGTCCTTCAAAATAAACTGTGGCTACCCATGTCTAGTGCTTAGGTTATTAGAAGGAAAGAGGTTTGTAACCAATGCAGAAGGTAACTGCTTCAACTCAGAGCTACAGAGTAAGAGAAAATATGACAGAGTTTTGAATAAGATTCATGAAGATGGGATGCAACCACCACAGACAAAATTCTAGAAAACACATGATAGAAGATGGGAAGCAGGTCTTGACACACGTGATGAATGTGAGTTTGTATCAGACTGGCTTGCACAGTCTGAGTTCACAGGGCAAGCCACAGAATACAGCCACCCTTGCTACCATAGATAGGCAGAGGAACTATCTGAAACACTTGGCAAAAGACTTCCAGATCACTTAAAAGAAAGCTGAAATTTTTGAAAGTTTCCACATTCATAGTGCCTAGTTCTCATAGATTTGTATTTCAACTTGTTTTTCTTTTGGGCGTTGTGTTGCTTTTCCTCTGTCATAAAAGTAATGCTGCTTTAAAACCCAATACGATTTTCTCACTTTTGCATATTCTGCCTGCTGCATCTCCATGAAATACAGCAGGTTATAATGAAACCTATTACCATTTAAAGACAATACTGAGAAGACGAGCAAAAGGTGACAAGTTATCTTTATTGTACTGCTATGTTACTCATTCATGCCAATTAGTCTTTACTGGATTAATTTGCTGCAATAACACAAAGTGCATGGCATGGAACACATGAAGTCTATCTCTTAGACACGGTTCTTATTATTCTTTATTATTTTCCTAATAACATTTCAGAAAATGTCATGAACACCATTATTAGTAGCATCTCAGGGATGGAGCATATAAATGATTTTGCTTTGAATCCTGTGCAGTTATTCCTAAATTCCTTTTATTTTGAAGAAAGAGGGATTAAAAAAAAAAAAAGGAAGAATGCTACACTGAGTTGATTGCAAGGTGAGAGAGTGTTCATGAATACCACCCATTGTGTCAAATGACTCACACATCTGTCAGGTGTGCCACATTAGCCCACAGAAAGCCTTTCATACATGTTGTGTCCTATTAAAAAAAATTTGCTTGTCTCTTGATGTCAATCATGCTGATGGATGGGCCCAAGGTGTTAATGAGTAAGCTTTAAAAATATTTATGCTCTGCCAAATATCTGCATCACGTCAGTAGGCACTAAGCTAGGCAGTTGGAAGTAACAGAATATTCAGAAAGGACAGCTTTTCTTCTGACTCATTAAAAAAAATGCATGTTTTTAAGCTCCCGCTCTTAATTCTCTTGAGCCCTTTGTGGTTTTTTATAAACATGATTTAACAACATTGTATCAGTTTACCTAAAACAGATTAACTCCAAGTGACTTTGATACTTCTTCAGTTACACTTGCCTTTAGATTTTGCTAAGTGTAAAGTCTAAAATCAATGAGCCAAATTCTTGAGTTACTCCAGATTTTTTTCTGGGTAACTAAGACAGACATCTTAACACATTCTGTTTAGTACGTGTCATGCAACACTTACAATTTTATTCTGCCGTGGAAATAATATAACACAAGAGTCTCTAACTGTGAGATAGAAGAATTGTCGCTGGGGGGAATCAAGTGTGACTCGCAGTTTCTCAGAATTAAACCCAGAAGAGATTGCTTTGACTGCCCTGTTGGATTCCCCCCAGAGCAGAGCCGAGCATGCTTCCCACATTCCTTAGTACCTACAGCATACCTTCCAAATAAGCGTACCATCTTGCTTTCAAAATTGCAGATTATGGTGTGCTCTCTCAATAATCTGTTCTGATGATTACTGACTCTAACTATAAACATTTTTACCAGCCTCAATCTATTCAACTAGAATTCTAGAGATTGGATCATTTATGCATTTCTCTGTTCCTCTAAAAAGGATCTACTCACAATTGCCTAAATACTGGGTATGGGTAAAGTGGGTAACTTTGGAGTTTGTGAGAAATGTCTCTTTTTAAGTACAGAATCTCAAATTACTTCAATTTGACCAATTCTGTAGTCATAAGAATTTTTTTTTTTTTAAGTTTTCAGGAGAACAAGTACTCTTAAAATATAATCTATTTCAATAATTTTCATGCAACTGTGAAACTATTGAAAGCGATAATGAAACTGTCACTTTTTTCATTAAATCTGTGCTAAATTTATTTTTTTTTAAATCCTGTTCTGTGGATAAACTAAGTCTCCATATTACAAAACATATATTGAATAAAGACTCTGACTAGTTTCAGTATGTTTTTTCACAAATCTAGGTTTCTGTGGAACCTATGACTAACAGAGAATTTCAGTTAAAGCCAGTACTGCTTTTCTTGCAGTTTTCTTATTATTGAAGCAATGAAATATACATGTTATATATGGTTGGTCTGAGTCATATATGTCATAACATACAGCATTGTTCAGTGCAGATGTGATCAGAAAGAAATGACATTTTTAAGAAATGACATGTTTAGAGCTTAACACAGATAGATCACTGTCAGAATTTTTAAAATATATATATAATTGTAGAAAAAGTAGTTACAAAATAATTTATTTTTCATTCTGGTGCGTACAACCTCTGTTATCTTTGATTATAGAGATTCTGGTAATCTCTGATTACCAGATATTTCCTCTGGTAATTTGATTATAGAGATTCCTTTTCAGCCTTAAAAATTATAAAGGGACTGATTAGAACTGGGCACCTAATATTTCTTCCATTTCTAGAAGAAAATTGAGGTTTAGAGAAAATTTCTCAGCCTGACTCCAGATGAAAAAAAGTCAAAGCCCTGAAAACATAAAAAACAATTAAATAAAAACAATAAAACAAAAAATAATACAGCATAAGTATATCATAGTGTTTGATTCCTTTATTTGTATTTCAGTTTGTTTTCTCTTCTATTTAGCTTAAAATTATAAATAAAACAGGTCTTGAAATTAGAAAATATAGTTTAAAAAATTAGCATAGAGCATTTCACTAATAGTAGACTTATTCCTGGAAGCTGAAAATGAAAAAAGAATTTTAAAAATATTTTCCTATCAGCAGTGTCTTGTTTCAGTGAATTATGGTTTTTAAAAAAAAAAAAAAAAAATCCAACCACAACATTTTTCATTCTCTCTTCTACAGGCTTCCAACAAAAAAGTTCAGGTTTTCAGTCTGATTTTTGAAATATTAACTATTTTAATATGTTACCAAATGGAGTAGATTAGTTTTTCCTCTGAAGAGCATATGTTAATGCCAAGCCCTGGGTTGATTGACAGCAATGATGATCAAAGATGCCACCTAAATTGCTTTTCTATTCTTACTGCTAGTATATTTCCCAAAGGACTCAAACCAAAGACTCAAGCTACACACCAGCATTAGCAAGACTGAAAGAAGCACTGAAAATGTTCTGAGCAGATCCTAGTGAAACTTGGCTCTGCTCCACTGACTTCTTGTTTTCACTCCTTCTCCTTCTGTCTCGCTTGTGCTTATGTGTGGGCTGCTGCCCTGCCTTAGACATTTTTTGAGGAACAGACTCACAGCAAGCAAAGCAGATAGATTAAATACGTAGAAACTTCTGAGCAACCTACAAGAGATTGAACAACCTAAAAATAAAACTAGTTACGAAATAATACTATTTATTTGTGCCAGAACACTAGGCTAAATTCTCAGCTGGTATAAACAAGCATAGCTCTGTTGCCTGAAGTGGAGCTAGGCTTAGTGACATCAAATTACCATCTACCTTTACTGACTACATACAATCTACACCAGCTAATGAGGATCTTGCCCATTTTGTTAAATTAGTCAAAATTATGTGCTACTGCATGCATGACTGTTTTTATGAAAAGTGATGAGAAATCTCTCTGAAACTGAAGAGACCTAAATCTCCCCTTTTTAATGCTTTTATAAATCACGAGTAGTACAGCTTTAAACACTGTCAGCATAAAAATGATAGGGATGAGATAAATACCAGCACACAAAAAAACAGGAATTTCCCAGACTTAAGCAAAAAGATCAGTACTTCACTATGTTTTTAAAAGCTATGGCATGAAAGTCTGCAACACCAACTTACTAGATATCTCAAATTTTCAGCTTTAATGAAAAGATGGTATTTTTCTGTTGAGAGACATAAAGGGAGATCTCCAAGAACCAGCAATCATGTCACTGTGGTTTCATTAGCTTGCTCCGAAAACTGACTCTCTTTGTGTAAGCAATAGCAGTGTTGGACTAATGAGGGTGGACGTTTGTTCTCTTTTCTGTAATCTGAATTCTAATCATTGGCACAGGTGATATGGTGTACTGTGTGCCCACAAATAAATAAGACAACTTAAGAAAGCTTGTGGTGCACAAAATGTGAAATGTTTTAAACTAGAAGTTCTCTGTCACTACACTTTTTATCTTTGTTTTGTCTTCAATCTGATTTTAAAACTATTTCTTGCAGTAAGGCATCTTCTGTTTCTGGCCTTTGCTATTTAGAAATTACAAATAAAATGAAGCTGAAAGCAAGAAGCAACCTCTGAGAAAGAACAAAGAAATATACTCAAAAGGCCTTTAAAGGTTAGGGATATTTTCAAAACCAGTAAGTCCTTTTGAAAAAAATAATAATAAATACAGGGGAAAAAAGAAGCACATGTTGTTTGACTGTTATAATCAACTGGATCTTTGGGACCCTGCTGCTTGGCCCTTTCTTTAAGAATCCCAGATATGATTCTGACTGGGGAAGAGGCTGAGCTAGAGTTTCAGTAAGCCCAGACTCCCCATGATGCAGTGACTTTACTCCAAGCTGAGAGAAAAAGCAGGATGGTAGACACTGTTCTGAAGAGTACAGATGTTGTTCCAGATGTTGGAGTCAGTATCAGTTATTTGCCGTTCCAGTGGGGTATTTCTTTATTTCTTGCAAATTTTCTTGGCATAGTCAGTAAGATGAAAGATATAAGTGTGTTAGTTTTTCCATCAGCATTGGGAGTCCTGGAATTGTAATGTCACAAACATGAAATTATCACCAGAATTTACTGATACTCAGTTTAAATGTTCCTAAACCAAACCTTAGTCTCAGCTTTGGTGTTCAAGTGTTCAGGAACTTGAGGTTCATTACAGATAACCAGAAATTATCTTAACAGGCAGAGTCTAAGGAAGTTGCCTCTTACTCATGCACAGAAATGGAATTTGACTCCACAGCTTGCTGCAGTTGAAATTAAGATTTTTCTATATCATGGTGGTTTAAGCCTACTAAATATAGGATGCAACTGTTCTGTATAGCAGATGTTGTATCAATAGGCAAGCTGTAAGACAGAGGGATTGAGTCACTTGGAGGGTGAAGATCTAATTACAGTTGGTCATGTTGTAGACACTTAAGAAATGGTAAAACCAGAAATAATGCTTAAGAATCGTAATACCAGAAAGGCAGATGAGCAGAAGGAAGGGAATATATCACTATGCATATCAGTAGAACTGGACATTTTACTGGGCTGCAGTGGAAACAATTTGTTTCATCACAGTGTTGTGGGACAGGGGACAGACAGATACTGACCCCTCTTGCATCCAATTCACTAATAATAATCTTAGAAAACTAAACATTAGTAATGTAAATAAATCAGTCAAAGGGATGCAGGGAATTTCTGTCCTTTTATATTTTCTAAGGCAAATACCCTTCAGTTTAACTTATAATATATTAGCTTTCAACCATTGAGCAAGGGTCCAATATGTTGATAGAGTGAAGACATAAAACACAGCACCAGGCCAGTTTAAGGAGGTGGAAAATGTAAGACACATACCTATGTAGGGGGTCCTATGCAATTAGTGGCCACATCTGAGAGATGAAAAAGTCAGTAGATTGTCAAAGGATCTTAGTGACAACAAAATCACCCAGTTCAGAGAACTGTAGTAGGCATCCCATGGGGCTTTTAACAGAAGGAGAGGAAATAGTTCTCCCCATAACGATGTAAACTATGTCTCTTTAATCTTTCCTCAAATAACGCCCACAAGTAACCCATGATAATAAGCAATAAAGTATGAATTCATGCTCTTGGTACATCTTATATAACTACCACTAGTTACAGCTATGCATGTTTACAAATAAATTTGCAGTTTTGAATCAGGCTTCTGATTTGAAATGCAAGTCCAAATTAACAGTATCGAGATCATAAGAAGGGAATGAGATAGAGATTATTTTAAAAATACATTTGTCAAAAGAAACATTACCAGTGCTATTTAAATGTAAGGCAATAAATGAGAAAAATATCTATGTACAGACCAGAGATAGAAAGCAGCAGACACAGTCTTTTACCAGTGTCTAAAACACAGGATTGTTAATGGTACCTAACTAAAGATAAAAAAGCCAAAGAACATGATACAGAAAAAATCATCTAGAATTCTACAACGCTTTATATCATTAGAGGAGTTAAAAATTCAAGTATGAATTTGAAATCAATCAGCCCTTTTCCATAGCAACAAATATTTTAAAAAAAAAGAAGAAAAAGAAGAAACTAAAACCTCAATATCTCCCAATAAGCAAATGTGTTGATAAAAAGTAGGCATATAACTAACAGCAGAGATGTCTAGGTAGGACATCTAATAATGGAAAAATATTATATTTGGGCTTCTTACGAGATTATCAAGATGGATCAGTCATCTGTTTATACAGTGTTAACAGCATCTTAGCATTTCTGGTAAATGCATGTGTGGTTTTTACGTTATTTTATTGCTGCATGATTAGTGAGAATCACACATTCTCATATTTGGTCATGCTTTTAAAAGACTGGCAATTTTGCTTTTCCACCTATTTCACTCTTACCTAATTCCAGGTAATGTCCACATGACATTTTTTTTTTTCATTGAATTGTCTATTAAAAAAATTTTGGTTATATGTCCAGGCACCCACACCTCCCCTGGGTGATCTAGCCTCTCTATCCTGATTACTTCCATTTACTGCTACAATTGTAAAATAACCAAAAAAAATCAGACCCCAATTAGCAAAAATAATCAGATGTGTCTGATAAACTTTATAACAATATGCATTCTGTAAAACAGTTCCCTTGATTCTTTGTAATTGTTGTAGTTCTGCATTCAAACCTTTAAAAATTTGTAACAGGTAATAATTTACAGTGGCATTCCTTAATCAACTGTGAGGTCAGCAGATTATAATGTATTATATTTAACAGCAATCAAGACCGTTCATAGAAGACATGGAAAGGAAAAGTAGTGATTGGTGAAGAAAAGAAGTCAGCAATGGAAACCTTAGTCTACTGAAGGGCAAAGGTTACCTCCCACTGGAAACCACTCTTCCTGAGTTGGTATGTGCCTGCATAAAATAAAGATAAATTATTATTAATGAGTCCTCCATGAGAGAATTATATTTGCAGGCATTAAGAAATCAGCCAGCAGAGGAGAAAAGCATGAAATGATTCCAAACAAGTGAAGGCTGAGCTGTATTCAGCTGCACTATCTCTTCCCAAGAAGGAAGAGGCAATCTTGGAGCAAACAGAGCATTTGTCAGTCATCAGAGCTTTAATGGAAAGAAATAGCTGTAAGGCTTTTTTGGAATATCCACAAAAAGATGAACTGTATTTAGACTTGCCAGTCACCTAGGCCTGATCCAGACTGTCAAGGTTACAGGGTGTTTCTCATGAAGGATTGCAGCACAACTTGAACCAGTTATGCATGAGTCAAAACAGATGCTGCACATTCTGTGAATATTTTGTTCTACTAAATTTCAGGTAACACCCAGCTTCCCTGGCACTTTTGGGACATGTAACTAGCCAGAAACTATAGCCAGGTCACTGAGTGGAGAATATATCCCTGGTATAAATACTGTAACTTTGAGGGTAGAAGTGGGGCAGGGTCAGACTGGTAAATTTGGCAAATCTTAGTGCATCGTGCAGCATGCCAGGAACAGTCCCAGAAGTTACTGGATTTGCACTCTCATCACAGAACCATGATTACTTCTTGCTTCTTTCTTGCCCTCTGTGATACTCAGTGAACTCAGGAATGAATGACGGCTCTTCCCCCTCTCTCCCACCCATTTTGCCTTTGCTTGCTGATGGGGATATGCGTACTCACTTAAATCATAGCCACCCTATAAGAACACCATCAGGTTCTGTGGACAAAAATAGACATAAATTATGTTTGTGTAAGAGGGTGGTTGAATCATCACTGGTATCAGTAGATATAGGAACTTGTGCCCTATAAACCCTAATAGCTTCTCCTCAGTCTAGCGTTCTTGGTGTTTTTCATACGCACACAGTTTTTCATTAAAAAGCTCTGCTCATTTCAAGGTATTTTTAAGGACCTGAAATTACTTCCTAACAGATATACTACTTGTCATGCACTCAGGTTAAACTTCAGAAGAACTTTAGGAGCTCATATCTCTGAAAATGCTTTGTTTCAGCAGACTTCCATATTCTTCTCAAATTCTTCATTTCAATCCAATTCTTATGTAGCCTGTGACTTTTCTGGGGTACTTAGATTGCTCTCTGTTTCTCATTGTCTCTGAACCTTAATTTTTAATTTTTTCTCAATTTATCCCCAGTCTTGCGCTCTTACAGAGCCATTGTGAGCACAAACAAGGCATCCGTTAATCTAACATTCTTCTGCTACTACTGTACAGCATCAGGCAACATCAGTGCTTCACAGGACCAATTGTATCACCAGTACCCACCTCTCCAAAAGATCTAAGCAACAAATTTCTTCCAAAATTCTTTGATTCATTCTCTTATGGTAGCCTCACATCTAATATGATATCTTTGAGCAAGCTTGAGTGGTTGATATCAAGTAAGGCTAGGACAATTACTACCCGATCTAGTAAAAGAGAAGCTTTACTTTAAAACACAAAAGAGTTGTTATTTTTAATGTCTGTTACTGCAAATGTGGTTTGCAGTTAGGAATATTCATTTCAAAAGGATAAACTTCTGAGTGCTCATTTTGGAATTTTCTCTGGGTGTCCTTCCCACAGCTTTGATTCTCCTCTATAGCAGAATCACAAGGTAAACATTCATAATCAGATTTCATGGCCCAGTGATTCTGAATATTACCTGCTTATTTCACCTCCCAGACTCAGGGTACACAATGACATTCTTCAAAATTAATTGAGAAGTATAGATAGAAAGATAGTCAATAATACTTGGGAGGGTGGATACCATTATTGGAAAAAAATCCTGGAAAATAATTTTCTAAAAGACATACCAAAACTATATGATTGCCCCTCAGACATCAAGGAATAAGGACAATCACTATTCCTGAATGTTTTATCATAGCAAAAAATAGTGCTTCTAATGTACACTAAAGTAACACCATGGACCAGAACTAATTCTTAGTTTCTGAACAGATTCATGAGCATTTTCATTGTTCCACTTGTAAAAAAGATACACCTGGAAAAAATGTTCAGGCATTTAAGACACTGGAATGAAATGCTTAAAAAGTTGGGAGGTTCTATTCTCACCTTTACCTGAAATCTGTTGCATTACATTGGACAGTTGGTGATGCACACTGTGTTGTACTGAAATGAATATTATGGGACAGGGCAGTTAATTCTATAAATAAAATATACTTGCCTATGAAAAGCCAATTAAAAAATACAGCATAATTGACTGCAAGGAGCAATAGCATTCAGGTATCAGGTAACACCAAGAGAAAATTATACTCTGTAGTCGGAATATCAATGAAAAGTCCAATTAAAACCTGGAATGGGAAAGTCTAAATCAGAAAGAGGAAGGGGAAGGGGAAGG
>NW_010227234.1:0-5176 GCF_000690775.1 Eurypyga helias
TAGGACGGGGCGTGCGTTTTCTCAAGTCGGAACGGCCAGACGCAGAGGATCGGGAGATAAGGTGTCAGACTTCTGATGCGCTCGGCCTTTCCTCTGTTAACGCCTCTGTGCGAAATGGTTGAGGAGAGGTAAACAAAAGCGGGGTTTGGAAAACATCAGGGCCTGAAGACTTACAATCCCGTTTCTGCTTCATTTGAGGTCAGACGGCGGGGAGGTCAGGAGGTGGCTCAGCAGCCCACGGCAGGTGGCGGAGCTGTCGGTTCCGTACGAAGCGAGTGGGCATTGGACATTCCTGAGCCTGGGAGACAGGACCTTGGCTTAGGTCAATCCTTCGTGGAATATCAGTCTGCCGTGATGTTCATTGTCCTTGTATCACGTGTTCCCTAAGGAAATGCCATTCTGGTAGGATAATCCTTTAATTGTTAGAGTCCATTATTAGATTATTTTCTTTGGTTCCTTTTTTGTGAGCAGTGAGCTAGAGTGAGGCTTTTGGGGGACAGATGTGCATGTAGAAGAAGAGGAAGTCCACATTGGCATTGAGCTCTTTTTCCATTTGGCACAGGGTAGACGGAAATGAATAAAGTGCCTGGAGTAGCAAACAAGCCCTGTACACTAATATTTCTGCAGCTGAAGTAATGTGTAACAACCAGATTTTGTGTATGAACAGGCTTGGTTTCCTATCCCAGAGTCCTTAAACTTTCTAGTTTACCAATCATACCTGGTTATGCAAAATCACATATAAATAACTATTAACAAGTTTAGCTGTTAGTTGACTGGGAAAGCAAGTTCAAAGTCTTGTGCCACACAAACAAGGAGACACAGTTTGGAAAGGGTGAAACATTTAAATAGCATGTGTGCCATTTATCATTTGTGTATGTCTTCCCCTTGAAAAATCATGGTCCTTTTTATGGGAATATTGTTTCAGATGCTTTGAACAATAGTTGGTGCTGAAGTGAGCATGTGACTAAGCTTTCTTGATATTTTTTTCCATGGAAAATAAGTTTGATAGAGCTTGACTGATTCAGGGTCATGTGTCCCTCCCTGCTGCTCGCCCCCTCCTTAATATCTGTGAGGCATCTTCTTCCCCGTGAATTTCCTTGAGGTGTATTTCTTCCTGACAAGCCCAAGCAACTGCCTGCCAGCACAGTGGCTTATGACTGAGGGAAGTATTATATTCAAAAGTCGAGGAGGAATGCTTTTTGGAACATCAGTCATTGATGCTAAAGTGTCCTAAAGAAATGTGCATGGATTATGTAAGATGTAACAGTGCTGGGATACTCGCTCAGGGGGATGCAGCAACATACTGCATGGCAAACTCTGTGTCAGATGCAAAGCATGAGGAAAAAGGGGGCTTGTTTTGTTCAGTGAAGACTATGGCATGACTTAATATTCTCATTTTTAAATGCAAAACTACCCTCCATAAAACTGAGGGTTCGAGTGTTCTATGGCCCGGGAATTCTTTTTTTTTTTTTTTTTTTAAAGACTTTTCCAAAATGAGACGCTGATGCTCTGATTTCAGCAAGGTAAGACAGTCTGAATTTTCTGAATAGAAAACAAAAGCACAGCCATTTGTGTTCTTTATTTTAAAACAAAACTAATTATTGAAGTCTTTGTAGGTTTCTTTGTTTTTGAAAAGCATAAATTTGTTTAGTATTCAAGTCAGGTATAAATAAACTAAAAGTTTGTATGCAAAAATTTGCTTTGAGTGAGCTATAATTCTTTGGTTAAATGTGACATAACTTTGAACCTGCATGTGGAAATTGATTTGACAGTCCCTATCTACGTTTCTTTATGTGTACCTGCCTGTTAATATTTGTTGTCTACTTTACTGTTTGGAGCCAAAGACAAGAAAGAGGATTAAAAACAAATGGTGACATTCTGGGATCATACTGGTATACAGCAGCTTTTGAAACAGGTGCCTTAGGGTTATATTCCCTCCTTCCATGTGTAAGTTGTAGAACTTTTTCTCACTTACAAAAGAAATAAAGAACTTCCATATCTTGCACCCAAAAGGTGAAAGAACTTGAGTACCAGTGAAAGACCCTGATACTGCTAAATTGTCCATTAAAGTTAATGGAGCTTACTTGACTTTTACCTTTGAGAAAAACAAAATTGGCCATTTTTTTTTTTTTTTTTTTTTAGTTACTTAAGATCGACCTTGTAGATGAATTGAAAGAGCAGAGAAATTACTTTGGAAGATTATGTGAGTGTCAGGGTTTTCTGGGAAGGGACCTTTTCATCAGGAAATGAAATGGTAATTCAGAGAAAGGCACTTAGGGGCTCTGTATATTTTTTTTTTCTCGTTTTGCTAGTTCAACGAAAATGTCATTTTATGCTTCCTGATGACTTGTAGCAACAAAGGCCTCAGTACAGAACATAGTTATTTCCTTTTCCCTCAGCCCTGTCAGTCTGTCAGTGTCATCCTTTACGAAGTCCTTGTGAAACAACTTTCAGGAGATCTTGGGAAATGAAGAAACCAGAACCATCCGTGGTTCTGTGCCCTGACAGGAGGCTACCCAGGTGCAAGCTGTCCTCTGCCCCCACAAGCCATATTAAGCTCTTAAACCCTGAACTGCACTATCCAATTCTGTAGGTCCCCAACCACATTTTAATCACTATTTATGACATCATTGTCCAAATATATCTATACTTACCCTCGCATAGCTCAGATATCTTTCAGAACAATCAATTAAAAAAAAAACCAACAGAGGTTAATCTGTGACTTTTAGTGGCTCTTCCTTCAATGATATGCAAATTAAATACGAACTGTGACAGAGGATTGCAGAAGGACATACTCTGCAAAGGATTTACGGATACATTTTGTGACAAACACATTATAACTTTTCTAAAAACAAAAATAAATACTGATGCATTTTACATTTATGTATCATCAGCTGGACATTGGTCCCGGACTGCTTCTTAGAGTGCAGCTGAGTGCCTCTTTAGGAAGGTGCCTTTAAAAATCCACCTATCTAGATCTACATAATTGTTATTTTAAATGTCTTTATTAGTTCTGGGCCAAACAAATTAAGCTATTATATTAAAAAATAATAATCTGTGAAAAATACAGTATGATTTCCTGGAACTAAACGATGTATCTAGAATCAGCAAGTAAGGAATCTTTCCAAAGTTTCAGAAAATTCTGTCTAAAAAAAGGTTTTGAATGGTATTCTGGCAGTGTACACAGGCATGCCCCAGAGGAGACATGGAAATGGTACGTGTGCAATTACAGAGCCAGAGACTATTGTGTCTGGTACCACTGAAGTAAAACAATTGCATGATGTTCTTGTCATGGTACTCCCGCACACAATGTTTGCTATAATTAAAGTAATTGGTTGTACTTCAGTGTAAGGTTTTGAAAAAAAATGCCTTGTAGGGACTGAGGAATGTCATTGTGTTTAATATTGTATTTTCATGTTTGTTTATTACCTTTTGTCCTTGTAGTACCAAAAAGCTGTGATTGTGCCAGAATCAATTTCTTGTGCTCAAGAACATGAAGCAATTAAGAGGACAAAGGAATGCTGAACATATTTCTTATGCTTTTTATTGTAAATGATGAACATACACTTAGGAATGTATCACGTAAGTTTGAAATCTTTTTGGAATAGAAAGTTTGGGGTGATGTTTGCTAATAAAATCACAGCATTTTATTCACTCTGTATTTTGGTTTCTTATTTTAAGCAGGAGAATAATAAGAGAACAATAAATGTTGCTCTTTTATAGTGCTTTTGTAAAATTGGGTTGCCAGAATCAGACTGCTGTTAGTATAATGGCAAACTGCTGAAGGTAGAGTAGCTACTTTAATTTGCTTCAAAGAAGAAATCGTTTTATATACAACTATAAAAAATCAGTAGCTTATACCAGCAATAAATTGGCTTAAGGATTTTTAAATGAGTTCTTATTATAGTCTGAACCAATGTTTCCTTGGAAAGTTTTCATCTACATCAGTGTCTTCTAGTATTACAGTGAACAGTGTTTTTCTTTCATTACTCTCATATTTATCTTGAGAACCAACAGCTTGCAGCATAATCTGGGCTGTATACCTACAGATGAAACCTGGAAGGGATCACAATTTGTGTCATGCATTGTTATTTGTGACCTTCTATCACGCTCCCCTGCTTATTTTTTCCTAATTGAATTGATCTAAATCTGTGTCTCCTACATGTTTTGAGCCTATGGATCCTGGCTTTTTAATGGAGACATCATAAACTTCCTAGAGGCACACTGTGTCTTGGTTGAAGTATTCACTGTGAATATTCACAGTGAAGTATTCACTGTCTGCTGCAGTGCTTCCTGAAAATCTCGTGCTCTCCCCCATAAATCATTGCCATGTCCTGGCCAAGTGATGAGGGAAAGGACAAAAAGGCCCCAGTAGAAAGAGCCACAGTGAGCACAATGTATTAGTTGTTCTTATGGCAGCAGCTCATTTCTTTTCTGGGCTGCTTGAGTGTACACAGAGACTCACCTGCACAGATGTGCCACTCTTGGCAAAATTTGTCTGTATGATCTTAGAATCATGGAATGGTTTGGGTTGGAAAGGACCTTAACGGTCATCTAGTTCTAAACCCCCCTGCCATGGGCAGGGACACCTTCCACTAGACCAGGTTACTCAAAGCCTCATCCAGCCTGGCCTTGAACACTTCCAGGGATGGAGCATCCACAGCTTCTCTGGGCAACCTGTTCCAGTGCCACACCACCCTCTCCGGGAAGAATTTCTTCATGATCTACATGCTTGATGTCCCCATGACTGTCCTGTGCCTTCCTGGAAGCACTGAATATTCTCTAATAGGATGAGTGGTCTGTGGCTGTTTCCTCATGCTGGAAGCAGGTAGGATATCTGCTGTTGAAAAGGGTTGGAGGTTGGGGCTTCAAAACAAACAGTACTGCTTACCACTTTCATTATTTCCTAAGAATCTGATGTACCCATTTTAGAGATTTATGCTTATGACACCTTATTAGATGCCAGAAATTTATCAGTCATTTCCACACGCATTAGTTCTCTTGACTTGAATGATTACATTTTAAAGTTATATGTTCTCCTGTTCCTGAAATTTTTTTCTTGCGCACATTCTTCCTTGCAAAACATTGAGAATTCATTATGTTGCCTCAGTGGAGAAGTATACTGTTTAGGGTGTTAGTGCATTCTGGAAAGATTCATTTTCATGAAGGGGGGTGG
>NW_010227235.1:0-17168 GCF_000690775.1 Eurypyga helias
TAGTTATTAATTAATAACTATTAATTAATAATTGATATATTAATACTTAATGTCTCCCTGAATCAAGGTTCTCCTGGATGAAAAAGCCTGATTACATTTTAAAAACATTATCAGTGAAAGGAAAATGTCTTGCATAGTAATCTAAATAAAAAGCACATCTTTTCTCTTATTCATAACTCATGTCAGTTATTCATGCTTTCTCTTTCCAATATGTAAAACACATTTTCAATACAAATCAGAACTAAAGACAGGGTCAAGACTTAATAATTTAGTTCTTAATTGAAGTTCAGTGGAATACAGGTAACAACACTGAAGAAAAGGATGTAGAAAATCTCACTTCAGCAGCTGCTTATCACTGCATACATCTAGAACCCTCTTTATTCTGGTTCCATAGGTGTCTAAACTCAAATGGAGTTGCATTCTGGGGTGGTAGGTTAATATCCTTCTAATTCTAGCAAAATGCAAAGAGACAAAGCAAAGAGGTTCCCTACCCTCAGAGCAAACGGAACATACCTGAACACTGCAGGGTACAGCACAGAGCACAGCTGACCCATTTGCTTTCAGGATGGGACTTGTGATGGTGACCATAATTTCATACAACCTCTCACCTAGGAACCAGGACACTTAGCTCCCATTTTGGTTTACCCTTAGGAAACTCGAACCCACATCTATCGCCTCCAAAAATAGTTCTTAAAAGGGAGAGGGAAATTGCCTGCCCAACCTTTGTGTTGATAAAAATAATTTTTTGGCCAAGAATGCATGATGTCCATGGCAGCTTTGCTGTGGTCATCATCTAGGGACAGAGAGCTGTCAATTTCTGTGTCTTACCTCCAGAATTTTGTGTACCTTTTGAACAGGCAATCAGTCAGTTTGAAGTAGAATCAATACTGGAAGTAGAGACATGAACTCAGCTCTCTGAAGGACTACAAAACCCAAAGCTAATATAATGGAGGGAGAGAAGGGTGTTTAAAAACTAGAAAAATTTACATCCTTGAAACATGAGCCAAGGCTCTTCTTGAGTAAAAAAGTTCTTGTATTTTCTAATGGAGATTCTCTTATAAAATTCTGTCTCCGCTTACTCTGTCCTTTTTACTTCCTACATATTTTTCTCAGCACATGCTGAGTTTTCTGATAAAGTTTCCAATAAAACATCAAATGATTAACCCCCAAAAAAATCTACGTATGAAACTCAAGCAAACATGAATGGTAGACTAAAAAGCTTCGCAATTTTCGTAGATTCTTAATGCATGAAAACC
Source organism: Eurypyga helias (assembly GCF_000690775.1). Lineage (NCBI taxonomy): Eukaryota > Metazoa > Chordata > Aves > Eurypygiformes > Eurypygidae > Eurypyga > Eurypyga helias. The sequence continues at coordinate 1,257 of NW_010227235.1, forward strand.
ATGTGGGGAAGCAAAGAGAAGCAGGACATCTTGTTTTTGGACTCAGTGATGCTGGATTAGCTTGCAGCTGAGACTTTGTACTCCCCTCCTCACAGGCCCCTATTGCCTCAGTGACGCTAATCTGTAACGCTGCAATGTAAATCAGGCATTGCTGTACTACAGCTAGGTAGGATTGCTCTAAGAGAACAGATACTCCGAGTATAGCTCAAATAGCCTGTCTTCTGCAGGGCTGTAAACAACTCTTTAAATCAATAACTGTGCCAGTGCAATATTACTGTCACTATATGCTTACAGTTTTCCCAGCCCAAGTAGAACGTGTCATAAGTTTCATGCTGTATTTCCTGACAAGCTAGCATTTTATGTTAAACTTAGACTTCAAGTGACCTGACGTTAATGATGTTTATCTACCACTTAGGCTGCTAGATACTAAGAAATGTTTCCCTCATTCCAACATCAGCCAAGCCAGCCTCGATCCCCATTCTGTCATTCTGACTGAGAGCCACAACGAGCAGCAGCACGCAGATTTTTACAGGAGGTTAGGGGGCTCGGAGCTTGTCTCCTGGTGATAAAATTAGAGAGGAGAATTAAAGTGATTACACTCTAAAAATGACTTACTAGAAGTGACAGGTTTTTTTAACCTAAATATTTTTTAAGTACCAAATTTGTCACTCCTGTAAGTTATATGTTACTAACTGTAAAATTATTTTATTGCAGCAGTAAAAGAAATGAAGTACTTTTAGGGAATGTTTTTAGATAAATCAGGAACCTTGTATTCAATTCACATTTTATTTGCTTATATAAGGATTCTTTTATTTTTGACTGAGGTGCTGCATACCTCTGAATCATGAAAAGAAATGTGTGTACCCATAGCACTGCCAACCCCGCAGTTAGTCTCTCCTGAGCCAAAGCAAGCTCCTGAGCAAGGCAAATTTAAAAACTAGGTAGTTAAGACTGCTGAGGCGGTCTAGTGACGATTTAGAAGACGTGTCCAAAGGAGACACACAGAAAGTATAAAACCACACAGGCTGTGTGCTGCAATTACTGCACACAGTTCTGAATACTGTGCCTGCCAGTTAGGGCCAAATCCTTCCTGTTATACCTCAAGAGCCTCCACTCAATGTGGACACTTTGTTCTCTGTAAATCCCATTACACCGTTTTCTAGACTGCAGCGTCTTTTGTAAGATGCAGCAGTGGCAAAGTAGATTTTGAAAAACAAGGAAGGCTAAGACAGACATCCATCATGACACCACAGACATCCAGAGCTTCCTGGTTCATCATCTTCAGAACACCAGGAAGTTATTTCCAGTAGTCCCTTAGACCTTATTCAGGAGCGTTTGCTGTTTTACATAGCATCCCAACCTCCAAATCCTCTTTTCAGTGCTTGGAAGATGCTGTTTCTAGTGGCAATAGTAAAAAAGGATGATAACCTCCTCCTGAAGAATCAACACCACAACCGCTTCCCCGTTTATCTTCCCCTTTCATTTATGAAGAGGGCTTCCCGGAAGAGTCTGCTGGGAGAAAAAGAAGTGGAACCTATAGGATCTGTCTCAACCATCACCTTTAGTTGTCTACATCCAAGTTATCAGCTACATGAAACACATATTATTTAAGTGTAAGTGAAATCCTAAGTCAGGACCTAAATGCCCTGTTGACCCAACAGCACTACAACTCTTGTTTGCAGGCAGAGTGTTTTGTGCATGGCCGTGAATGAGCCCCCCACAAATTCCTCCTTAGCTCAGTGCAAGTACTTGAGGACTAGTTATTTGAGTGAAGTTAGCCTGCAGCCATGCTGCAGAGCAAACCATTTTATTACCTGAGTTAGACTAGCTCAATTATAATCTACAATATCAGGAGATCGTCTAACTTGACTTAAAAGCCTCATTAAACTCAAGGTGAAGACTGGGGTGGGGAGGAGGAGGTGTTCCACATGGATGCAGGACTATACTGAAGAGAAATATCTGAGATATAGCTAGGCTTGACATTGAAATTAAATTTGTAATTATAAAAAATAAACCAGACCCATTCTCAACACCTTGCTTTTCAAACATGGGAATTTGGTACAGAAAAAGCAAGGTTTGGTGATTCGTTTCTGTATTAAAACTGAGTCTATATATATTGATTATTAATAAAGTACAGCATTATGAAGATGAAATGAACTGTATCTGTGTTAAGTACAGTAGGATTTCATGGTTGTCAGTATATCACACTATAGCCACTGGAAACTACACATCAGGCTTGAGGACTTTCTTCAGCTATGTCTCTGTTTGGGTTTTTTTATGGCTGAGCATCTCTCCTAGTTCACTAAGAACTCACAAATCTAACAGGTGACCTAAAAAGAATGCTTTAAAATCATATGACAGAAAGAATGAGTGGTTGGTTGTGAATATATTTTATGGTATACACACAAGATTTAGAGTGTTGTTAACGTATTACTGGCAACAGGTATGAAAAATCAGATGAAATTACATCTTTCAATTTATCCTCTTCTGGTACATATGGAAAACAATAAAGATTGATGTCCTTTCAGTGTGCAAATATACACCTGTGCATGTGACCAGTTTTAACAACTGAGCATCTGAAATGACTAGCCACTAAGTAAACTATTCAGGGGAATCTGTGAAAGTATATTCTAAAAATTATGTACAGGAAGGTTGGGATTGGTGCCTGTCTCAGAAACATAAACAAATATTAGTTTATTAAAAAAACCCACCTCTTCAAAGGAAGGCCAGTGGCTGAAACCCCTCCTTCAAATAACAGCTTTAAATCCTATTTTTGAGACTGGAAAGTACATTTTGACTTGTATTCCAATCGATTTTGTGCAATTCTGATTATAATTTACAGGTAACAGAAAATCTTTAAATCTGGATAAGAGAGATTTGCTAGTTTAGAGCCATATGTAAACTACCATATGGTGTGGGACAGAAGATTCAAATAAAGATTTCAGATGTTATCAGTTATGTAATGTCAGTTTAAAAGGAAATGAATTCTTCAGAAAACAGGTAGATTTTTTCTAGCAAAATTTCAGAAACAAACTAAAGCATCCAGAAAGCTGGAATTTATAAGAAACTGCTTTCCCTTCTGCTTTTTTTAATGTGTGTCATAAACCTTGCACTTACAAAGTATCAAATCCAAAAAACATTACATGTATCTCTAAGTTCAATGGATGAGACACATCAGCGATAACTATCTCTGATACACTTATTTAATCAAGGCCTAAAATGTTTGTTTTCTTTCTATACACGTCTTAATAAAGATGAAAGAGGAAAAAAAATTACAAAAGGGACAGCAACACCAACAGTTCCTTTTCCAGTGTCTTCACAGCCAGTGAGCAGCAACTGGAATCTTTACACTGTATTCATAACTGGAAATACAAAGACTGGAGGGGGAGGACACTAAATAGAGGGAAGGTTGCCCACTTTATCATATATATTTAACTTACAGCTAGAACCATTCATATTGTGAACACAATCTAAATAAAAATGCAGAAAGTTATGTTAAAAAGGAGAACAATTTAGGTTTATAATAATAATGTCAATTGGAAACAACTAGGAAATCTGTAAGTCTAATTAGGCATTTTTCCCCTCTGGTAACATAGAAAACGCCAGATCTTCGAGTCATCCACATGCAGCTGGATATATCTTCGAGCTTGTACCACCCTATTACAAACAGTGTGCACAACATACAGCATACAACAAATTTACACGGACCCTGGAGATAAAAATCTTCCGGTGAGTCTCAGTTACCTGATTTCAGATTCACTGTGAAGGGGCAATAATTTGTCATTTCTGAACACAAAGAGGAAGAATGATGTTCCTTATTGCACAAAGACATCTCTTTACTTTAGATTATTTCTAAATGCAGCTACTACTTAAAGGTTTGGAGTTTGATCCTTTTTTCCATAGCACAATGACAAAAAAACCTCAGAAGCCAAGGACAGTGAACTAGCTGATTTAGCATTTTCCCATTCTAAAATCCTCTGTGAAGGGGTTTTAAGTGTGAAGAAATAGCCGGAATAGGTAGGTAACATGCACTAGAGCCAGTTCCATTATTAACTCTTCCTCTACAATTTCAAGAAGTGTGGTGTTGGGAGTAAAAAATATTTTTTAGTTCTTTGTTGGTAATCTGAAACATGAAAGAAAAAGAGAGAGAAACATACAGAATTACTAGGCGAGGCAGAAGAGACTAATGATGGAACTTAGACTTTTTGATTCCCAGTTTTCTTACTCATTTTCGATAGCATCGGCAGAACCCTGGAAAGGATGGGAGGGGAGAAAAAGAAAGGATTCTGCACATTCTCTGAAGCCCACATTCCTTTTGACCACAAAACTCTTCCTCAAGAAACCTTTCTTATGGTTTCCTTTCTCCACTCCCCTCCTGCTTTCAACTATTATTCTTAAAAGCACTGTTTCAGAAGCTCTCCCGTTTCCCTCTCTTCTTACTAACCCTGCATGTAACCACTCCTCAGAATTAAACCAGACTAAATTCACAGTCTTAATTATTTTGCTACCAGTTCATAAAACTTGCTGTGTTCCATCTGCAAACAGCAACTATTCTTCCCTCTTTCCAGTATGAAAAAACCTCACGCCGACAGTTCAACTGTTGTTAGCAAAGGCTGGCACGGTGATTTCTTCTCCAAACCATTTATCATATCAGTTTTCACTACATCCAACATTATACCATAAAAATAATGTATCTGTATGTCCAAACAGCATCAAGTCCTTCCTTTAAATTCTCTCTTTATAAAAGGGAGTTGTGAGATCCCTGGCCAGGACTTCAGTATTCTCCACAAGCCCAGGTAAGATCACATGTACAATTGCTGTCTTTTAAAACCCTTTCTTAATTGATGCCAGGTAGTTTTGAACTAGCATACCACTACCTTAAAGCTCACTTAATGGTATTATCTGTTTCTATCCAGCAGTGTAAATGCCTGTTTGATTAAAAATTACACCCTGCTCCTGCAGACATGTTTAACTTTAGAAACCACTATACATCAAATAGAGTTACAGATCTTAGCCAAGATCTCTCAGCAATTACTGCAAAATCATTTCTATCTTGTCTTAGATCACACCTTCAACAGGAAAGCTCTGGTTAGCCACAGCATCTTCTGCACAATTAACCCCACATGGTGAGACAATGCTCCAGAGGATCATCAGAAGAGAGACTTCCATAGGACTTGGCTAAGACAAGAGTCACAGAACCTCCATCTGTAACTTGAGCATCTACAGACGCTGTGAGACATCTGCAAAGACTCACACTTTCAAAGCAAATAGCCACAAAACCCCTTTGAGATCATGCCATTTACAGGTCTTCATTCTTTCCAAAATATTAATACAGTTTCTTATATAGGGATCTTGTAACAGGTTTGGGGTTTGGTCACGCATCATTATTCTCTGAAAATTGAAGCTGTTCTTTGATATTCTCGCAGATTGGCAGTTAGTATACTGGGTGTACACGGAAAACAAAGTACTCGTATTTGTTGAAACATACAGCCATATGCATGTATGCACAGAACTAGAGAAAGTCTACCTACCTTGGCATTTCCAGGAACCTAAAATTTTGCAGTTCTTTTTCCTAAAAGACATCATTTAACCTTTCCAAAACTACAGGCCTAAGGTCAGTTGCAGGCCCCACAGTGGCAAAATCTACGCAATGGCAAAGCCTTCCTGCCATGCGGCTGGTGATGCCTCACTGAAGGCCCTTTTCCCTTATGTGGTTACGGCCAAGAGGAGATGTCCGACAGCTGTTACGCTTTCTGCCCACTCAGTGATGGTTGTCCTCTCTCACCTGCAGTCCCAGCACAAAGCTGAAAACTAATACTGAGCTAGATTAAATCACTCCTTCAGACAGGTCTGGTCCATAAGGTGTCATTTCCACCCTTGGTTTTACTGCTTATCTCTTGTGTCCCCTAGCTTTCTGTTCAGAATGGAACACAGTGAACACACCATCACCCGAAATACACCTCAATACAGCCAACGTTATAAATTTTACTTTGAACCAGACTAGATGTGCTGCACTTTACAGGCAGCTGTATAAAAGGAAAAGCTTTGGCTATGCCACAAGTAGCTATGCCACCAAACCATAAGGATTTAACTTTGACTTCTCCTTTTTTATTAATAGAGGCATAAGCATAATCCTCCAGGCATGAATGCCAGGAAGGCAAGGCAATGAGAATAAATGTTTAATGCTGTTGAATGGGCATAGCAACTGTACTCCCTGCCTGCAGCTAAATATCGCTGCTACAAAGGCGTTCTTCCAGTTATCACTACTAATAGTTGTTGCTGGGCAGGTATGTATATAGGAACCACAGTTTAAAAGGGGAAAAGTAAAAAAAAAAAAAAAAAAAGAAAAAAAGAGTCTAATCATTTTCTGTTACAGACCAGAGTTCTGTGGAAAAAATTTAATCCTTTTTCCAATATGGAAAGAAGCCAATTGTGTACAAGTTTACTGCAATTTCAGTCAGTGTGTGAACTCCAGGAACACTGAATATAAGAACCCCGTCCTCCTCCCTTAAGACAAAAGCCCCACCCAAATGGGCTACTCGAACTGGTAAATTCTTCCCTCCACCTTTCCCTCCCCCACAAGCTGTACCTTCAATGCAGCCCGAACTTCCCAGATCAGAGGACACTGTCAGCGCTGGCTGACCAATCTCAGAGGGGTTTTTTTTTTCCTTTTTTTTTTTCTTCAAGATACTCCGTGTTAACAGCTTGAGGGGGTTCAATCAGCACCGCTTTGATCTCGGCTGGAACTATAATTATTTAACATTGTTACAAGGATTTCTATAATCCATCCTACCATTAAATCCCTTTTACACCCTCATCTTCTGAAGGCTAATCTGCATCCGTACACTCAGTTTGTCTCTTCAGCTGGTTTCATCAGGGTCTGGCATTCTCCAACATCCAGTGATGGTTCTTTTTTTCCTAATGAAATCATTTTCTTTCAAATTGAAAAGCGCAAAAGGTCTTGAGCATTTGTTACCTTTTGATGAGATAGCTATGTAACACCAATATAATGCACTGTTTGCTGCAAACTTCCTCCCAATTTCATAAAATTCATTTTCTCTGTGGTGTTTTCACTGAATCAATGATACATATGTGTGTGTTGTACACATAGCCGGGGAAAAAGAATAAGCAGATGAACACTAGCAGATGCTCTCTGAAAACACAGCAAAGCCAAGAATAGTAATAGTGTGCTCATTTCTCACTATACTCTCCTTGATAAATACCATAGGAAACACTACCCAAAGTTAGGAAGCTAGGTAAATACATTTTAAATGCTCAAAGAGCAAACAGAAATAATTTATAATTACAACATATGAAGGACAGACACCACATGGAGAAAGGACTTTAACAGAATCAAAGGAAATAAATGACAGAAAGAGAATGAATACAGAGCAGGGTAACAATGGAGAGCATGAACAAAATCAGACCAGAAGTATAAAAGGAGATGATCAGAAATTATGAATGATCAAAAGGGAATAGAAAGACCAAGATGCTTTCCCTTTGTTTTGTATTTTAAGGAAATGAAAATTCATGAGGAAAGTGACATTCTTTCGGCACAGGTGTACGACGAGTACAGTGGGGAAACTGCCTCTTTGCTGCACGAGTTTTGTGGGAATCATTTGCTGCGCAACAAAAATGTGAAGTTGTTTGCTCCACTAAGCACCGCTGGGCTGTCCCATCGACAGCCACGTGCTGTGACCGCCTGCATGTGTGAAGGGGAACACAAGTGCAGGCAGAAAGCTGGGGATGGCAAATACAACAGGTAAGTACCCCTGGGCCACAATTACAAGAGAGAACCACATAGACGCCTAAGTGCTACAGTTTTTAGATAGAGGTATATTTATTCAGACAAATAATCTCACACCCTCTATCTTACAATGCATATCTACAAGGTTAATTAAAAACAATATATATAGACTTGCTTTATTATTATAAATACTGCATAAGGAAGGAAAAAGGTGAACAGTAGGTACTGTCTGTACAAAAGAAAAACTGAAGAAATAAAATCAATGAAAAATATGATCAGGATGGGTCACAGTTAAGAAACTCACATAGAGAAAAAGAGCTTTGAACAGGTAAATTTTCTTTTATTCCCCTTACCTGCTAAAATATGGTTTAGTTTATCAGCTGACACTTGAGAAAATCATCAATCAACAGTCAGTTCCAAAATACTGCTTGGACTTAGCTAATAATTAAAACAATAAGCAGTAGATGCAACTGATTTTCAGAAGAATAAACTAAGAGCCACTGATGCTTCACACAGGGTGTATCAGACTACCCCTTCAGCCAAATTCATGGCACTTTTTTTATTAAAAAAAATATGTAAGAAGTAAGAAAATATTAACGGTTTCCTTTAAGAACAGATTTGTCTGTGGAAACATTTTGGACATTATATATCACAATCTTTTTCTATCCCTGCGAAATATTTTAACATCTTCTTCTCTCAATTCATATTATTAGTATATTCCTAGATATAATTACAGCAAAAACATATACAGTTACAGCAAATATCTTACTACTAGCAACTAAAATAAGATCAAGACTCGGATGCATTACACCAACACAAGACATTCATGGCTGTGATCAGAGCCATGAAGTAGGATGGGGTTTATGAATTTACAGAAATTTAAAATTGCAGAATCCAAATGAGTCATTTAAAAATTTTAAAATGTTATGTAAGACCTTACTATCCCACCACTGACAATGAAGTCACTGGGAAATGAAAATGAACAGCAGCCTCAAGAGTTAGCTCCTACTTCTCAGACAAACCTACTATTCATTTCAAAAATATGTCCAAACATCCTGTATATTAAGATAAGTATTTTAATAAATAATGTTTCAAAATAGGAAATAAGGTGGAAAATCTAGCAAATTCATGAAACAATATTCTGTAATAACAAAAACTCTAGTAGTTACAATTTGAAGTCCTTATTTATTGTGTTCAGATTCCTGGGTCGTACTGAAGTAATTTACTCAACCTTTAAGGCCCTTTTACATTGTCGAAGGAGTGGAAAGGGGCCTTTAGGACTGCTTCGATTTGCATCCCTATTAATCTGTGCAAGCTAACAGAGTATGTAGAAAGTACAATGATAAAGGTAGCTCCTTGCTGGAAGAGATTATGACCTTAGGCCGCTGTCCGACAAACACTTAACATGTGTGCTTAACCTAATGCGTATGAGTAGTTCTGTGTTTAATGGCATGCTCACATGCATTACATTAAAAGTTAGTAAATGCTTTGCAAGATGGGAGCCTAGAAGAACAAAAGCATTCTTCTAAATGTAGATTTTTTTTTATTATTACCTAGAGAGAAAAAAAATTTTACAAAGACTTATTGATCCTATCTTCAAATGCCAGGTTAGTCTGGAAAAACAGATTTAAGCATGTATTTCTTGTTGTTCTATGAAGGATTTTTCTTGGAGTCTTAAGGTATTTTTAGATGCTCAAAAATATACTTGATCCTATCTCCCATTAATTACAAAGTCCAGGCAGATGAACACACTGCTGGTGAGTGTGGCTAACAGCCTTTGTCCTGAAAAGTAAGACTATTTGTGAGTCTTATGCAAATGATATCTGCATTCATACATTAACTAATCATTAATAGAGCACTTGCATCAATGTGTACTTTTCTGTTTACTTCAAGAGGACCAGAAATTTTAATGATATGTTTTGAGATCCTTAAATTTAAAGACCTTAAATTTAAAGCTACGTTGACATAAAATAATAAATTTCTTCCCTCTATTAGCATAAGTAATTGCTGAATTGGAGCACATAGCTTTCTAACGGTACCCACAGTGCTTATTACCACATTTCTGGAGAGAAGGCAATGTCAAACTTAGTGATATTTGACAGCATGTTACTCTGCAAACAGTCTCTTCACATCCAAAGGGCATCACGGAGTGATGAGTACTCCAGCTGAAGGTGGCCATGTTAGGTTAAAGCAGTCAGCTTCAATATTTGGTATTCTTTATTTATGCATACAGACTGCTTAATATAGATAAAGCAAAATGACTGCTGGTGAGCAAAATAAAGTCATATTTCACAGTTATGATGTCATCAAAGGACTATATTTCATGGCTATAACATCTTTGCAAATATACACATAAAGTGGTATCCCCAAGGAGCACTATTGCTAAGTCTGCCTGAGGTCCAGCAAGGTGGACCTCCTTAAATTTCATTTAATGTACATTAAGATTTGAATATCAAGGAAGTCTAAATAGCCTGAGGGTAGAAAAGGCATTCTGAGTTTCATACACTGTACCATACTTGCCATATTACATGAATTTTTCTATATATGATGTGCTATGTTATCTTCAATTTACTCTTCTTAAATTTCAGCACACTATTTCCCTTTTATGCATTTATCTGTGCATATATGCTTTATATATTATATGTAATTACAAAATTACAACTCAAGCGAATCTCATATAATATATAAACTATCATTGATGCAGTCTCAGAATTTCAGATCTTGAAAATAGAATTTGATTACTTTATTCACCCTAAACCAATATCACAGTAATATCAGCCTTAAGCAATACGAGCTGCTAAAATCATTTGGTTCCATTTTTCCAAAAAGGAAAACTGATAGGATTATTTTCGTGATAAATTAATTTTACCATGTAATTGCAATTATGACTTCTAATTAATGAATGGTTTCAGCCTCACTAACTAGGTCAGCATTTTTCTTTTAAAAATATATCATTTTTCTCTTTAGATAAGCGTCATGATACGTCCAAGCTTTGGGGAAATGCACATAGCATTTTTATAGGGCAGTGATCCCAGAAGCAGAGAAACGGTGAAAGTAATGTGACATGCTTTGCTACACATTCAGGCGATTTTTTGTCTCTTTTCCGAGAAAAATTAAAAAGCAAGCAGATGGCAAAAGGCTTTTTAATAAAGAGGAACACAGTTTCTACAGTTTCTAAACACTATTAGAGTATTATTTAATTAATATTTAATTTCTGGACTTGGTTTCCAGGTATGTAGAACACTGAAGAATGCAAGACCAGTGAATCAGCAGAACAACTAATCTATTGCATCGTGCTTGTCAATATGCATATGACATTGTATGTCATTGACAGGACAAGGAGTAACGAGTTTCAAGTGAAAGCAGGGAGATTTAGATTACATATAGGAAGAATTTCTTCACAGAGGGGGTGGTGAAGCACTCGAACAGGATGCCCAGAGAAGCTGTCGATGCCCCATCCCTGGAAGTGTTCAAGGCCAGGCTGGATGTGGCTTGGAGCAACCTGGTCTAGTGGAAGGTGTCCCTGCCCATGGCAGAGGGGGTTGGAACTAGATGGTCTTTAAGGTCCCTTCTAAACCAAACCGTTCTGTGATTCTATGATTGCAGGATATATTGACAAGATGCAGAATTCAAGGAGAACAGAATTCAAGGTTTTCTGTAAGTAGATGTATTCCTACAGAAAGATGCTGAAGGAAACTGAAGCTTACTTTGTGCGTCATGTAGGACAGCGTCCTTCATCGCCCATTGCTCTGTCACATCACATGTCTGAAGGTGCCATAGCAATATGCAAGAACATTTCTCCAGTGTCCCCTGAAGATGTCCTCTGGCATGTATATAGAGTTTTAAATTCAACATTGTCATCTCCCATTCACATCCCTGTAAACAACCTTATCACACTATTCTTCGATTCCAGATGATTCACACGTTGTGGCATGAAGATACGGAAAAGAAAATTAAGGAAGTTGTAGCTATTAAGACAAGGATTAGCAGGACAAGATGAGAGAAAAATAATTTCCTTGGAAGAGGCTCAAAATTTGATGGCTAAAATGTTATGGATATAGTAATTAAACTAAATGCTAGCTCTTATCGGACTGCAACACACCAAAATATCTGTTGTTTTGTTGTGTTTCAATTTTTTTTTCTCTGCTGCTAGAAATAGTCATATATTTAGAGAGAGTATATATTTGAAGAAAATTTCCATGAAAATTTAAGATTCAATATATACTTTGAAAAGTAGTCAATGTCAAATGCTAAGCGATACTATAACAGGGAAAAAAGTTTTCTTCTGAGCATGTCAATAAAAATCATAAAGTACAAATCACAATAGGAAAAATGTTAAATAATTTTAAAATTATACATTATCAGGTTGAAACAAACAATATGAAGCATTTACAATGTTCTATTCCACAAACTTTAAAAACAGGACTATGTTACACCTAAGAAAGCTCTTGGTGAATGCTTTTCATGAGTGCTGTCCAGATAATCTCATTTTGTTAATGAGAACTGGCATTTATTTATATACGCAAGCCAAAGATTTATGAACTGATAGTGGTTTTGGCACCACATTGTAAGTATCAAACTTCAGATAACTTCATGAAAGTTTGTTTCACATAATGATGTAATTTAAAATTTAGTCTCCTTTAAGAACCACCCAGCCCAAAATGCATATAAGCACCACTCCGGAAGAGTATGTCCATAGTATACATTGTCCTGTGTTTCTAAATTACTCCCAAAAATCTTCCATTGTAGTTTATGCTGATGAAGCACCTTTAAAACCAATGCAATTATGTTGCCATAAAATCAGAGAAGCACAGATCTGTATGAGCCCACCTTGAGTATTTTTATTAAGTAAAATATGATTTTTAGAGCTTTATCTTCAATCTTCAAAATATATCAGCAATACTTATTTTTTATAACAAACAGTATTCCACCACATAATCCTGCAGTACTCACTTAAGACAAAATTACATAAAATGCTAGGAAAAGTTTTTCTATCTGTAATCCCCAAGAATATGTTATGACATCAAGTTTTCCAGCTGAAATTTATTGCTTAACAGTCCAGAGGGAGCCAATGGGGAGCAAAGGGAATAAGTAAACTATGGTGGGACAATTTGATACACTTTTTCTGTAACATAGCATAAAAGATGGTACAGGTACACCAGACTGGTTGCCCACACTGGCAGGCTAGGCATACACGAGTATCTTCTCTATGAATAAGATTTAGCATGCTCAAGATTTAAAATGGGTTTTGGAATCAGCTTTGGTTATTAAAAAGCACATTTGGAAAGCTTTGAAATCTTTGGGAAAAAAAAAAAACCAAACCAACCAACACCAAACCAGGAGGTCAGATGTCCCCTACACAGATGGTTTAGAAGGTCTAAGCTAACCAGCTGACTGCAGGAGAAACTAGGAACAGTGGCCATCGTGACAGCTTTCCAAACATAGGCTTTAATCCTTATTACCTCTGCCTACCCAAATATCAGCACAGGTATTACTCATTTTAACTCTGGGCCATACCTCTGAATATTTGGTTCTGGGGTTTCTCACTGATTCCATTAGAACATGTTTAAATAATGAAAAATGTTGTAACTAAACAAAAATGCAGTCTGATGCTACTAAGCCAACCACGCTTACTTTTGCCATGTTGGCGAGTAAGTGCTGAGGGATTGAATAAAAAGTTTATTGTAGAATTTCTGTCCAATCACCATTATTGCACTTCACAAAGACCGTTTACCCACACCCTTGGCTAAAGCCTGTATAAGGAGAGCAAATAAGATCTACTATTCAACCCCATCTTCTTCTGAGCACATGATGGTAAAGCACCCTAAAAAATAAAGTGTGGTAATTACAAACCTAAACCCAAATGTGCACTAAGCTGGTGTGACTGAGCTAAACACTGACACAGAGAAAGCCAGGGTCAGAACTGAGAGAGGAGTTTTGGCTGTAGGACTGTCGCAGTCCCTTGATGAACAGTCACCTGTTCTGACTCTGAGCCATTCTCAACTGTGTGATTTTGGGGGCAAATACTAGTATCCCGGTTGTCACTCTCACACCACATTAAATTTTTTACTCTCAAAAGCTGGTTCTTCTGAATGGAGTTACAATTGTTCCCAGTGATAACATTTTTGTTCTTTTAGTTATATTATTCCAACTTTTACATTATGATGTCATAAGAGTGTAAATAAAGCAGTTTTAAAAAGGGTAGGAGAAAAATGTATTTTGAAAATCAAAATATATTCGTTAATGATATGCTGAACACAGGATACATCACTGACACAAACCGAAACCTGCCAATTTACAAAAAAGTCACTAGCATCTCTCACCAGGTGTTTGCATCCAACTGCTGAACAACAGCTTTGCATGGTGAACAACACTATGTTCTGTATATAGTTCAATATATGACCAAATCCGTCCTTCAGCTGTTGAAGCCAGTGTTGCTATGCAGTGTTCCACATGCAATAATCTTAGCTGAATTAATGAGAAAAACACAACAAAGAACAAAATAGTTGTGGACCGATTACATGTCCCTCTTGATTCTCACCCCATCTGTTTCCAAAACCAGACATTGTTTCCTAGTCCTTTGCAATTGCCAGGGTGTTATACTGCCTTCATGACCAAACTACACTGGAGACAGCTGAAAAGTGCAAAGCATTCTGCCAGCCGCCGCAGGTCCCTTGGTGCATGAAACTACAAGAAACAATGTATTGTAATGCAGATATTCATTGATTCCCTGCAGAATTTCACAGACTAGGAGTCCTTCACTGTGTGACCTACAGGGATTTGTACTTTACATAATATCCACTATATAGCCTATCATGTCCAAAGCGAAGTACCTAGTGAATCTGATCAGTCGTCCCTTGCACATGCCTTTCCCAGCTATCAACTTTTTTCAGAGAACAAGAAGCCTTTTGTGCGTGAAACGTAAATGCCAATCAAAATAGAACACATTTCTAATGTGCATCACCTTTCATTCAGAGTTCAATGCCTCTTACGAGCCAGGCAATGTTCTTGCTTCATGCTGGACATACACAAGTACAAAGGAATTCAGGAAGATACCAGATCAATTTCAAGTCTCCCTAATCTAGAAACTTGCCTGCTCGTAGATTAAAGTGGTTTCCAAAGATCAGTTTACACCTAACACACCAAAACTTAAAAGCCTTGCTATGTCACATAAAAATAAATGGGTAAATAAAGGCCCAGGAATAGTAAATTAATAACATCCAACTAGAAACTCACAGACTTGAAGGTTTTAGATAGCTTCACTTTTCTGAAGCATTTTGACTAGGAAAAATAATGAAGTTTTGCATTTGAAAATATTCTAAAAGGCTAATTGTTTAAATAAAATTAAAATTCTCCAAATGTGAGACGTACAGACGAGAAAAGCTAGGTTCACTTCTGTAGTGACAAATTTTGAAATTAAATTTAAATCTAGATACATACGTTAACTGTGGGAAACAATGATAAGGGAATGGCATCCCAACTGACTAAACAGTTGGAATGGTTGACAAGGGCTCCAGTAGTACTCGGTGATGAACTCACTGCATTTTGATATTTTAAGCTGCAAGTCAAATGAGGTAATGCTTATCTCCAAGTTTACAGAATCCTACTGTATTTGCACCTTGAATCATGAAAGGGATGCTGCGGAAGTCACCATAACAAGTGATGCCAAGACAGGAAATATCTCTTAGTTTTCAAAATTCAGTACTGCCCATTCACATGATTTTAGGGGAATTGTATTACACCTCAATTTTCTCTTAAAGCCTTGGTGATCACTATTTTTGGCTAGTGCACATCATTTCATTTTGTCAGGAGTGCCCAAAAATGAAAGCTCTCCCCATGACTTGATTTTATCTATTACACATGCTCAGTAGGCCACACAACAGCCTGTTTCAACAGCAAATATGCACACGGGAAAGATGACAGCAAAGGTTTGGTTGCTACTCACATAGGAGTTCACAAAGGCAAAGAACGGTTCTGTACACAGAGGCCAAACAGGGCCATATTTATGTGCTGGGAGACTTCCCTAGCCTTCCAACAGGTGACTGCACACAAACCGCTCCTGGAAAATGCTCCCTGAAATGCTTTAACTCCTGAACCTTGGAATCTACTTGGGAAGAGTGTCATCTGGCCTCAACCAAAACCGTACCAAGGGCCATTTTAATACT
>NW_010227236.1:0-11042 GCF_000690775.1 Eurypyga helias
CGCTGCTGACTCTGCCGACTGAACGATGTCAGCTGAACTACACATGAGAGCAGAGGGAACAGGATTCATTTCATATTTTGTTTGAAAACTTCTGCAAAAATAGCGAGGATTTATGTTTTGAATTTCCGTGTTAAAACATGAAGTTTGGACTGATTCTGTGCCATATATAGATAAAAATTAACAAAAGCATTACTGGAACCAGTGGTATCTCACTGCCATGCACCAGAACAGCTACTGACACCTTTCATGCTATGCTGATTCCTAATGGCTGTTACATTACAAGGTCTGGGCAGGATGACAGGAACAGGAGGAGGCCAGAGCTAATTCCCAAGAGCTGACACCATCATGAGCACTCCAGAGTGCACCAGAACCTTGGGCAGTTAGAGGAACCAATGGGCCCCTCAGCAGATGTATTTAGGGGTTGGCTGGAGATGAAGGTTGCATAAATACACCCTTGAGGGCCTACGGCTGCAGGCCACCCACCCTGGGTCAGGAACCCCTCTGAGGGACTGCAGCAACCTTGACCTCCTCTCGTCACCTCACCTCCTTACCAGAGGAGTTTTCATCAACTGTGTAACCCTTGGTGAATATAAGGGCAATTAACACTGGAGAAGGGGAGAATATATGAGTTTGACTCTTGGTTTGTATTCTTGTTTTCCTCAGTACCCAAGTCAGTGATCAAAAGTTTGCTTTTATTGGCAGTAAATTATACACTATTCTCTGACTCACAAATGCTACAAGATTTTTGCTGGTTTACAAGGTCTACCACATTTGTCTCTGGCATGCTCTCTCCAGTGCTGGTGTGTAATTAAAGACTTGGCTTTTCAAGACATGCATTTACATGAAAAGGGCCCTAGAGGTGCAAGTAGTTTATGTTAATGAACAACTGAAGAAAGAGAACATTTTAAGATTTCTTGTCTTTGATTTTATTTCCTCTCTCACTGGTATTTTCCTCTCTAACCTCACAAAGAAATGTAGCCTAACGTATATGATGAAAATGCAGCCTAAATATATAACTTAAATTAAAAATATTTAATATTTTTGCTCTCATCTAGAGTTATACATACCCCTTTAGGAGTACAGAAGTGCTTCCAGTATTGCCACATTGAAAATGCTACTTAATTTTTCCCTTTATATTTTTTTAAGCCTAGCCAAATTTATAATATCAATGTATAGCATTTTTGTTTTTATATTAGGAGACAATGTGTTTTAATTTTTTATAAGATTGTTCACTTCAAAAGTAAGAACAAAGGATTTCCTATAATTGTTGTCTAGAACATAAGAAGTTATATGTACTCAGTCATTAATCAGAAAAAATTCTACACAAAACGCAGGAGTAAACTATGGATCATACACTCAGGCCACTACAAGTAGACAGAGCTTCATATCTCCTTAGAAATGCATAATGATTTTAAGAAAATGTCATTTAATTAAATTTCTAGCTTCTGTAATGCCACTGTGTATGGGTTGGAACTAGATGATCTTTAAGGTCCCTTCCAACCCAAACCATTCTGTGATTCTATGATTCTCAGGAAGTCTGCTGTCAGGGAGACAATAGCCGGGAGTTTTTCCGGCTGATCTGCCCTGAATGATTCTTCCTAAGGCAGGAGTAGAGACAACAGTGTAACATTTGGGAAGGTATACAAATGAGACGAGAAATATCTTCTTGATTTTCTTTTTTTACCGTAGAGTACTACTCAGCTAAGATAGATCCCACTCCTCTAGCCACAAAAATGAGTACCAGTCATGTATGATAGTAGGACACTGACTTTACTGTCTAAAGATATCAGTAGTCATTATTAAATAAAATGCTTGAATTATGCACTTGATTGGGTTCAGGCAAAGAGCCCAAAACTCTAGATATAGCTTTAAATAGCTCTAGATATAGCTTCTTTGTGAAGAAATGTTGAATTACTTCTGTTGTCTGCTCATAATTGGGTCTCCTAGAAAGGAAAGAGACTTGGTGACTCAACTGTAAGAGCTGTCGTTCCTTCAGTGTCTCTGAATTTTGCCTAGCAAATTTCCCACAAGACCAGGGGCATTCTACAGAGCTGTAATGAATAAATGGGAGGAACTTATAACAACACCTACCAATTTCTGATGAAAGATTTTTTTTTTTAATTCATTCTCTGAGGGCTGTATTATAATGTGGGCATAATTCCCTGGTCTAAAGTGTTGGATCTTCTCCTGGCAATGGTATCAAGACCTATTCATAGAGTCTTCCTAGTGGGAAAAAGAAGACTCAGGTAATACATTACTACTGTTCTGGGGGATCTGCATTCTGCCACCAATGTATGCCTGGCAGACTTTAAAACTAAAATAGCTTTAGGACACCTCTGAATGCAGGATACAGAATAGCATTACCAACAGAAATATTACAACCCATTAAACTTGTATTTGAAATTCCTAAAAATTCACATTTTCTATTTCAATCAATTCTACCAAGTTTTCAAGTGCATATTTCATACATGTTTTTAAGCACGCAGTAGATGTTTTTTAGCATTGAAAAACTAGAAATCTAATGTGTTTTTTAATCTTAATTATTATTTTCCTTTTTTTTTAAAAGAATCTAGTACAAAATGTCTTTAAAGCAAAATATTCATTATGTTTTAATTTCAAAATAATATTAGTAAAATTTAAATACAATTACAAATGGGAGGACTATCTTGTAAGGTATAAAATCAAGTTTGTAATTATTTCTACAGCTGGTGAGTTTCTATTGGTGAGTAGCTGGTGAGTTGTGTTTTACATAGTCATTGTCCCATTACCAGCAATTAAAATTAGCTTCTGTAAGTGAACTGACCATATGTTTCTTCTAATTTTGATTCACCATAACAAACAACTCTTACCAATATATTGAAATAGTTCAGGAAGAAAGAAGGAGACATTAAGAGATTACCAGGTTAAAAAAAAAAAAAAAAAAAAAAGGAAGCTTTAGCCCCTTTCCCTGATCATTAAATTCTGCAGGTCTGCATTAAATATGTTTATAAACACTTCTAAAATTTTTCACAATTTCAATTAATTTAAGACACCAGGGTAAAGGTCTCATCTTTCTCATGTTTTTATCTAGCCTTACAGGGATAACACTGGAGAATGAATTCTCAGCAAAAATTATGTCCTTTAGCCTCCACCAGCTATAACAGAGTTTTACATGTACCATATCATCTCTGATCTCTGGTTTGTTCAATCTAATTCCCATCTTTATTTTCTTAGTTTCTTTAATGTTATTTGATATATATAAAAATTATTTTCTCAGTGTATGCAGAGGTTCTTTGGGTTTTTTGTTTTGTTTTAAATCTTCCCTAGAGCATCGGTTCTTGATTGTTTTCTTCACTTATCTTTAAAAATGCCTTTGTTCTTCCTGTGTGTTTGTGTCTGTTTGCTTGTGACATTCCTTCTAACTATAAGTTTTCCTTAATTGGCAGGTTTGCATTTGAGTTTCCTACGTGGAATGACCCCTTGTTCCTTGTTCTGCAGTGTCAGGAAACAGAAATGTCATTGCTGATTAGGGGCCTGAACCCTCTGCTCCTCCTTCTCATACAGTAGGCAATCTAGTTCTGTACACACTCTAGCTGCAGGGTCAGCCTTAGGGGAACTCTAAACAAGTGTCCACATGGGATACCAAAGTGGAAGGGGCACTGATAGGGGCAAGTATTCTTTGAGCTCATTTGTCTACAACAGAAAGCCACTTCTGTCCCTTTAAATGTAAAATGTCCACTGGCATTGCCCAAGTGTGTACATTTTAACCACATGGAAGCATTTTTGTGCCTCTGGCTTACTACACATGTACATCAGTGATGTTAATAACATCTCTGCCTAACAATGTGACACTGAGATGTACTTCTAATGTCTTTCCTCTGAACTGAGGTACAAAAGCTTTCATTTTGGGTTCTGAAACCTTCTGTTAAACCAACTCTGACCTCATCCCAGGGCACAATTACCTAGTCTTGCTTGGGGCACCTGAAGCTCTAAAGATGGCCCTGTGTAGCTGTGGTTGAAAAACTCTCTGCTCGGTGTACAGAGTGCATTCTGTCTTACAACTGAGTGGAAACCCCTGCTTTTTCCACTTCTGCTCCTCACCTGGGGAAGTGGAACAAACCAAGAGAGGGAGGAAGAGAAACTACACAGAAAAGAACAGAAGTAGTGCCTTCAAGCGGCAGGGAGCAGGCATGAAACCAAAACATATCCCTAAACCAAAGGATACTGCAAAACAGGCAGAAACCAAAAGGAGGGGAGCGAGAATAACACTTTTCTTCCTACCATATTCATAGCCTGAAGGAAGTCTATGGACAATCTATGAAGATGTGGGAATGGAAATGAAACATAAAAGACTGAATATTGATCCCTTTTGCAACAATGAAGAAAATAGGTGTTGATTAGAGTATTTCAGGGATAAAGGAATAGCTTTACACAAAGTTGCTGCTAAAAGAAATTTGTAATCAACATTAAATAAATACCTAAATTTTAATGAATTTAAAGATAGAGATAGGAAAAAATAAAAGATCATTTGTTGTTTAATTTTCTTAAAATACTGTACATAATTAAGAGGTGCCAGTGAGCAATGTTTGTACAAAGTCTTTCAGTAAGAATAAATAAAACCTTTTGGCAGTTTCATAAAACTGTCTTTGGAAGAGATGTAAAATTCAGCCCTTCCTGACTAGCTTGTCATTAAAAATCTCATGACAGTTTTCACAAAAGAAGGGCTATTAACTATAATGTTCTGGCCAAAGTCCAAATCACTTTGTGGCTACTAAATCCCCAGTTGGAAAAAATTATTCTGTACTTTTCTCAAAACCTTGCTGTGTAGAGCATCAGCTTGTGTCTAACAGGCAGTATCATTTTGATAAGGCTCATATGAACTTTTAACATGGCAAAATTATTTTAGATCAATAAACTGATCTTTTGAAATAGAAGTTAATACCAAATCTATAAATACACAACAGAATTAAAAATAATCAGATATTTGAAACAGATTATTTTGTTATTGGCAGATTCCTCTTCTTATGATTGGGTTTTCATCAGGAATTTTCAGGAATAAGCCTATATTTAATGTAGTGATATTTGTTACCCAATATATCATCTTTACCTGAAAACCATGAGCAGGTAATTATTCAAGTAATCAGTCCTAGACTTTTGCACTTCTCCCTTTTATTAGAAAATTGTTTTAGATACCTCAGCTGGGAAAAAAAAAAAAAAAGACTATTTGCATTTCTTATTACTTATTTAGATGAGATGCTGTGACAGATAACAGATGTTGTTATCATTACTACCGGAAAGCAGAATATATGTTTTAGTCTAGGTCAGCTGTGAGAGTTGAATCAGTATTTTCTTCCACTTTATATAAGCTGAAGGTATGTATTATGACCCATGGTATTTGATGTGTCCTCATGGCATGCTGGTGACACTGGTTCAGGACTAGGCTATGAGTGTTGTCTCAGACCAAGACAAACCTAGAAGAATATCCAGTCCATGACACTTTCCACATATTTTCAGCCACACAATTAGCCCCTCACTTTCCTGAATACTAAATGTATCTAGAAATTTTCTGAATAGATCTCTTAAAGTTTGCCTCTTAAAAATGTTACTTAACACAGTACACTTTCATCAAGGCAAAATGAAATTAAATGGGTTTAGAATACGTTGACATTTTGGTAAGTAGCTGGCAGTGGGGAATCCTAATCAATTAAGGCTGTTTCTAAGAGTTGCAGTAGGGGTTCATATTAGGCTTGACACCCTTCAATATTTATCAATTGTCTGAGAAGCAAAGATAAAATCAGAGCTGATAAAATTTATGGGATGACACAAAGATTGGCACAGTGGTAAATAATGAAGACAGGCAGTCATGGGAAGTGATCTGTATCACTTGATGACTGAACCAATTCAAATAATGTACGTGTTAATACAGCCAAAGTCACATCTATGTTTTTGCAGGTATGAGACTGAACATGGCAAAACTAAAATTAAAAAAAAAAAATCATGAATAATCAGTAGTGAGGATGAGGGAAGTAGCCTCATCTCTTGCTGTATTTAGATGAGGATTAGACACTTTGCTGGAAAATATACTTCAGTCAAACTCAAATTATTGGGTTTAATGAAACAATAGGGAGCTAAAAATCCATTGCTTACTTTACAAAGAGGATCAGACTAGAGGTCTCATGGTCCACATTTTTGGACGTAAATTGTACAGAAAAAGTATATATAATTCAGTTAATGACTTTGACAATTCTGATTCACTTTTTGCCATTTCAAATCTCACCATCCTTCCAACTTCACACTAGGACAAGTAGCTAAACCTTCTTCAGAAATCCCTTACTCGTGGAGATCCCACTATATGTGATTTTAAAATAACAGGAAACATAAAGCAATACCAGATGTGAAATTTCCAAGAGGAGTGTGAAAGGACAGTGTCAGTGCAAGTATGAAACCTGAAAAAAGACACAGACAATCTTGAGCGGAGGAGGGGAAAAAATGTGGTAGAGGAAGGAGAGAGGGACCTCCAAGGATTAGTTTGGATAAATCTGAGATTAGTATCCAAACTTCTGGTACTTCTCCAAACTAAACTTCTAACCCTTTAGAACTTCATCCACCAACCATAATTCTAACTGCTCTTGAAGACTCAATCTGCCAAGGTCATGGCTGTTAAGGGGCAGAGGAGGAGGCTATTAAAAAAAAAAACAATCCTCCACACAAAAAAACCCCTAAGCTTTTAAATAGTAATTTATGCTAATTATGTTTGTGAAATAACTTGTCCTGTATGTCCTAACATGGAACATCTCCATAGTCTCCATCTGTTTATCATCTAAGATGTGTTAGCAAGATGTGACTGCTCATCATGCAGCTCTCCCACAGCATGTTACAGTCGTTGTAATAACATGTACAATAGAAATAAACTACTTGATCCCTCATTAGAAAATAAATTATACTGCCTTCATACATTTACTTTACTTGTAAAACATTATAACAGAGCTCATGAAAACATTTACCCACAAGAAAATCACATAGTTAAATATGATCCAATGCATACACTGCTACCTAAGGCTCCTTGGAATAATTCCTTCAGCCTGTAGATAGAAGGTTTATAAATCCATCTCTGGCATTTTTCCAGTAGCATTATTAAGCTCTTGGAATCTCCCTTTTTCTGCGGTTCCTTTATGTGCTTCTTGTCATTCCAGTATCTTCAAGTTCCTCAATTTTCACCCTATAAACAGATACTGGCACAATTCTGACCAACTATTATGTGATGGAATTTATCATGTATTAAGTTACCATTCTTCTTCAGTTTGCTTTAACCTCTCTGCTTTAACTTAAGTTTTATTTCATAATGTTATGGTGGACAATATTTCTGGCAATATATATTTTCTTTCAGCATCATAGCACGCAACCCTTAGAAAAGCACTGTCACCATAATGCTGGATCTCAAAATTATGACCAATTTGTAATCTCAGGAATGAAACTTTTCATCAAGAATCTGTAGGAAAAAATCCCAAACAAATGGTCTATCAAGACTATGGTGCTCCACTGCTCTATGACATCACTATTGCTTCTTGACTAACATGAGCAAAATATGCATTCATTCAGAAGTGTCAGTCTCCACATAATCTCATGCAGCAACATATTTTGTTAAATGATGATGATTATTATTCATACTTAACCAAAAGCTACTAAATTAATCAATTTAACTTTAAAAAAAGTACAAAGTAAAGTCTGTTGTTTAGGATCCTGCCACGGTCACAAATGACATCATATTAAGTTTTTCATTTCTTCCCACTGCATTTTGAAATTGTGTTCCCCTTTGTCACAACAAACAAACAAACAAAACCCCAAAACCAAGCAAAAAAAAAAACCTACCACACTTTAAATCTTAATATTTACTAGATAAGTGTGTCTTATTGTAAGTGATGTAAGTCACATTGCCATAAATATGACTAAGGCCTGACCAAGAGTGGGTCTCAAGAATTTGCTCATTTACCTCAAGGTGTTATTTTCTATTTCTAGCTCTTTGTATTTAAAAACAGACTCCTGAATATATATCAGCCATTCAGTCAGGAGCCCAAAATATCACAAAATTATGAAGAGAGTTGCAAATGTTGTCCACATTAATGAGGTGTTAAGTGTTAACTTTGAAGCTTAATTACACCTACACTAAAACCAAATACAACTAACCACTTCTCTGCCACATGATGAATATGTTCAGATAAATCTGTCCAACATGTCTAAATTTTCTGGCAGGAATCAACTATCCATTCATTTTAATGAAGACTGCATGGAAATATGAAAAACGGATGCCGTAGCATATACATGAAGAACAGTAAATGAATCTTCTGTTCTATTTCAAAAGACATCTGAATAGATACGCATTAAAAATATAATACATTTCTACAGAACTAGGTAAAAAAGTACTTTTCTTTTTATTCTACCTTTAGAGAGTTATTTGTAGTAATATACAATTTAAAGTCTTTGCCTGCAATTAAAATCTTCTATAAGAATTAGAATGTATTTTTCAGAAAATCTAAAAAAACCCTTTCTAATGAAATAAATTTGTGTCAGCCTCAAGAGTAAAAATGAAAAATTTGACACTCACTTCCTCAAATCTTTCTCATGTGGGTCTTTTCCATAGTTTTTCAATTTCAGTAAGATTTAGATAAGACCTGGGAAGTCATAACTCACTTCCCAAATAGTTCATTTAAATCATGCATTCAGTATTAAGTAGTAGCAGTCTTGTTAAGGGAGGTCAGTAAATTGAAAGAGCTAAAGAATGAGTGATCCCATAACCTAGAGTAAAAATGTAATCAAAAAACGACACTGATAATAGAAATTTGTTTTCTCACAAATTTTAAATTACTCTTACTACTGTTTATCAGATACCATCATACATGGACTCTTTATTCACAAGGACTTGCAAACTTTTCCCTAGCATTAAACCTTATGTACCAGAACTATTCTATCCATTACAGAAATTATTTCAGTACTTGTGTGGAAGAATGGTAATGCTTTCACTGCTTACAGGAGTATTACACACAGATTGATGTTTCATTCAACTAAAACTGAAGCAGATCTTAAATAGACAAAATGTAATTTACCTGAATAGAAAATAGTGTTGGATAAGAGTACCAGGACTAGTACAACAGGACTTATTAGTGGGAAAGAAAGCATCAAATGGATGTTTTGATTCCTTTACTGATTTAAGAAACTGATAGCAATACTAGATACTGTACATAGCTAATAGAATTTTTTATTAATTTCTGATATTTATTGGATATTTTCACCCATTGAATTGATTTAGAAATATTGTGAATGGTTACTGGATGCATTGCAAATCTAAAATCTTCTGAATGTTGTGTTAAACTACTATTATTTGATATTCTCCCAGTAACAATATTAATACTGCCAAAAGTGTCTGAGAGCTTTAATTGTAGGTATTGGTCTGGAGTTTGATATCTGAGTTTTGTGAGCTGAGGGCAAGATGTAGGCAGAAACATAATGGAATGATTGTATGCATATATATCTTTGTACCCATCTATACTGCATTGAAGATATTAATCAGATGATGCAGGTGTATCTAGGTGATCCAACATTAGGCGAAGCAAAGACCTTAGGATTGTAAAAGCTAAAAAATGCTGATATTTGTGAGAAAAAGAGGTGAGGCAGGATCATTTATAGATTCCTTGTACAACTGCAAAGAAAAATATGTTTGTTACCATGTGAAGGGAAAGCACAATCCAGTCCTTAAGGTAAAGAAACTTAAAGAGAAGTTATACAAAATAGGTCTTTAACTAATTTTGGTTTGCTAAGTGCTAGTCTAGAAGTATGTAGTATCTTACACACATCTTGAATTCTTCTGCATAAATATCTATACATTAGTTTACTTCCAGTAGCAGAACTGATGTCTAGTCAAAAGGAAAAAAACAAAAACAAAACCAATCAAAAAAAAAAAAAAAAACAAACCCCACCTAAATACGAAGGAGGGTATTGAAGACAGTGTATGATTAACACCCTTGGGTAAACCATAAATACACACCAACCTCAGATGCCACACACACATTCACTAACAAATCTGGTAACATAAAAAGTCAAGTCAGGATTCTGAAGATGTGCATAAGGTAAGGATCATTGCTTTTTTGGATCAAGTCAAGGAGCACACTTTCAGGAAAAACACACAAGTTAGCTAACTCATTACACTCAAATCAGCAAGTAATTTCTTATTTGTGTGGAGTAATGAAACAAAACATGAATGTGAAAACAGAGGTTGTAAAGGGACTACCTTTACTCCCTTTTGTCCCTATCATACACGAAGGGGGAACTCTTTGATGGAGAAGTGACTAGTGATAGTTTCTTCTGATTGCGTCATAAAACCTAACCCACCAAAATTTAGATCTTTTGCTAATGCTGTTGAGTTGTTCTGCTATGCATCTGCTCCATATGACTTTGAAAGGAACAGATGCTAAACTGTCTTCCTCTTCATAAAGCTGGATGTCCCAAAATATTGCAGAGCTATACTATTATTTATTTTCCTATAAAAGATTTTTGCTTGGGGATCATTAAAGAAAGCAAAAGTCCTCTTATGCCAACAATGGTATAAGCAGTGACAAATTTAGATATTAGAACAGGAGGGGAAAGAATTCACAGCTTCATTTTAATTCTGGTTTACACTGTCTCTTTTTGAAGCTACTCATATTTCCACAGCTTTATGGCCATCGCTCTTTTACTAAAAAAAAATGTAACAAAACCAGTTATTTCTGTTAATTTTAGATCCTCCCATGCTTTGCTAAAAGGATTAAAAGTCACTTTACTCCATATAATTGAAACACCCTTGTTCTGTTATCCTCTGTATAATTTATGTAGCTAACCTTACTGAAACAATATGAAAAAAAGAGTTCTGGTTTGAAATTCTATTGCATTAGTATTATATATACTTAACTAGTTGAAAGCAATGCAGAAGAAAAAATAATTCTGTCTAATAGAAGTTTGATATAAACAGAATTTTTCTGTGCCTTTGACAAAACAATGAAGACTACACCCAGCATTCCCTGTAGTTATTCCTG
>NW_010227236.1:11059-12277 GCF_000690775.1 Eurypyga helias
ATAAGTAAACCATGAACAAAACACACAAACCAGCCACAGCTCCACAAAATAACAAAACCCTACTCTTTATTTATGCAGTAATAAATCAATCAAACAATCAATCAAAATATTCAGTCTTTGATTTTCCTGTTGTTCTTACAGCATTGCACCACATTCTGAAAAGGCATTACCTGATCTTAACTTCAAAGCAAAAGAACCAGAAGAGAAAAATCTGAAGTGAATTGCCTGAAAATTTCAATTCTTCTCCTCTTATGTACTCCAAAATTTGAGAAAGTTAATTACATAAACATATGAAAACATTAAATTTTGATCTGACTTCTATGCATAAAATGAGAGTTAAGTGACTATATAAATTTGAAAATTGGGTTTTGAGTTCTTTGTGCCTCAACTTCATAACTCTAAAAGACTTCCTGTAGAAGCTGAGATAGGGAGGAGCTGAATACTTCTGTGTATGGATCCAGACCTTTGACAAAGAAGTAGATTCTGAAGCATGGCTTCTGCAGTAATTTAAGCTTGTTGGGAGCTAAGAGAGACTATCTCATGGCCTAGCTGAAAACAGTTCGACAGTTCATCAGGTCACACGATCTCATTCTTTGCCCCACTTTGAATAACACAGAGAATATTTATGCAGAGAGATTGTTCTCAAGATATCAGTTCTCCCTATGTAGTTGCCAGTTAGTACTAGGTTCTGTCATCTTCTCCTGGTTGACTCAATATCTTGGTTTTGAAATCCATATTAAAATCCTCAGTTAGTAGAGGTTGCTGGTCACTCAAGTCTGACCGGAAATTCAGATTTGGACATACATAAAACATATATCTGGACTGAAATGATTTGGAAAATTTAAGTTAATAAAATACTGTAGTTCAATAGTATTGATTATCTTCCTAACTTTGGTACTTGTTGCAGATTCATAGTTCTGCCTTGCTATCTTCCTTCAGACATGTAAAATGTCCGCCGTAATCTTGACTGATAGGCTCAATTACAATGGTAAGATAACTCTATTATTAAGAAGAACTCTAATATAATAAATCAAACTATAAATAACCTTAAAGGACTTTTCCACACAGAGCTGTACTTAACATATGCTTTATTAAGTAGAGTTTATAAATTATACATTCCCTCTCATTCTCAACATCTCAATTTCACCTTATGAGGCCCCTTTCAAACAATAGTATAATGTCAACCTAATAAAAAAAAGTCTCATGAAATATATAATA
>NW_010227237.1:0-15153 GCF_000690775.1 Eurypyga helias
GGCCCCATGGACTTGTGAAGCTATCCAGCATGGAACGAATTGCCTGCCACTATCTGAAAATCACTTGTGTGAGGTTAAAGCATTTAGATGATGAATTAAATATCACCGTTCTAGTTGCATGAATGAGCAAATAGAAAAGGATGGCATTGCCACATAGCTTGGTAAATCTTTCCAGTGTACAGTCGTGTCATCTCAACAAAGACCTCTTTGTTTGCTTTCAGTTTCTAATTCCTATTTCATCCTTGGAAGAGTTATGTGCAGACATGGCAGCCTTCCTCCAGCAAACACTCCTTCTGTATTATCCATGCTGGATGAGATTCAGATTAATGAAGCAGGAGGTCATCAGCTTCTCATATGTGGGCAGAATGAGCAGAATTGTTCCTTTCTGCTGGTACTGTTTACCTTGTCAGAGGTGCTTAGGAAGAAACAATTTTATATTCTTTCATGGTTCAGACAATTTTTCTTCATCCAGGTCAGTCTGTGCAAAAGGAGGAAATTGGGAATTAATTATTGCCACCTGTGTTCCTTTGAAGCTTGCTTCTGCAAATATTGTTAGAGCCTGGATTCCATCACTATAATATAAATGAACAATTGGCACTTTACTGACCCCATTTTCCTGCAGCTATTTCAGGAATTAGAGTGGTTAGCAAAGGCCTTGCTGGCGATAACACCTGATAGTGCATGGCAGAATGATTGCTGGGTTCATTTTCTGTCTGGTCTCAAACAGTAACTGTGTTTAAAGGGGAAAGAAGCTTCCTTGAATGCATTCAGATTGTTCCTGCTTGGCTTAATGGCTCACGTGCAGGCCTGAGACTCCGAAAACCCGAGTTCCTGCGTTTGCTGCTGGGGATTCTCTGTGCCTTGCCAGGTACCGCGGTCACTATTGGTTTCATTTTGTGCAGCACTGAGACCTCCCACAGAACCAGAAGCACTCTGTCTGGAAGAAAGCAGCTGACTGTAATCCCTATCTGGCCCATGCCAGACCTCCTGCAATTCAGGCACACATTCAGTCCCGTAGCCAGACAATCTGTGCCTTTCTAGACCTTGTAAGAGATGTTACATCAGTGGCTACCCAAGTCTTAGCCTGCCACGTTGAGCACAGTGCTGCTTTCTCTTCCCCGTTTCATGGAAGAACCACATGCATAGTGGGCTTTTTGTCAAAAAGAATGTGCTGGTTTTAGTCAGGAAAGAGTTAATTTTCTTCACAGCGGCTGGTATGAAGCTCTGTTTCTGGATTTACCCTGAGAAAAGTACTGGTAAGGTGCCTTTTCAGCTGGTGCTGGGGAGTGCTTGCACCAAATTCAAGGTCCTTCCCAGCTTCTGAGACTTGCTGGGTTCCCAGCTTTCTCACTACAAGCTGTGGGGGACACACACAGTTCAGACAGCTAACCCAAACTGACTGAAGGGGGATTTCATTCCATAGCATGTCATGCTCGGTACATAAGCTGGGAGTGGGCTGGGGGGCCACTCGGGGTTAAATGCTTAACTCCTATGCTGACTCCTTTTTTAGCTGCTTTGCTAACTCCTCTGCTTGCTCATTTGTTAGTTGGAGGATTGGTTGGCTTTCCCGGTTGTGCTGTTGCTCATGGGGCTCGCTCGGACTCTGCTGTGATCGCTCTTGGGCTCTCACTACTCAGGACCTGGTTTCGTATCAGTTGGCAGGTGGTGAGCAATTGTATCATATGTTTTATTTTCCATTATTTTCATTACATATTAGTAGTAGTATCATTAATGTTATTAGGATCGCTATTTTATTCATTTATTTTCAATTGTTAAATTGTTCTTATCTCAATTTTATAAGCTTTCTTATCTTTTCCTCCAATTCTCCTCCTCCACTGGAGGAAGGGGAGGGAGGTGAGCAAGCGGCTGTGTGGTATTTAATCATGAGCCGAGGCTAAACCACAACAAAGAATCAAATTAAAGTTGTTACAGCAATGATTTGATCATGCTGAGGGGGAACTGTTGAGCGAACACCTTTGAAGTGTCTTGGAGGGGCTGAAATAAAGGTCTGAAACCCTAGTGGGGGCTATATTCTTGCACACTTGTAACCGAGGGCTGCAAAAAGGTTGTAACTGAGGGCTGCACAAATCTTCTGTGGTACAGAGCCCCAGGACTCTCTTGGGATTCCTTTGCCTGCCACAGAGCCCATTGGTGAACAGGAATGTGCTGTGAACTGTTCTCTCAGCAGGGTTAACTGCACTGTCACAGCATGGAAGTGCCTTGCTTTACCCGGGCATCGCCTCTGCTGTGCAAGGGTGCAAGCTGTACCCCCTCTCTTCGCTGCTGGCAGCCTGGAAGTGTTTGGGAATGGAGTCCACCTCTTCCTCCTGTGATTGCTCTCACGAGCTCCTGTCTCCTATGGGAAGCTGAAACAAGCCCTCAGACTTGCTCTAACTCTTTAATTTCTGGCCTGAGAACCCTGTGCCAAGTTTAATCCATTTAGCGGGAGATAAACTTGTGGAAAGCAGCTTCCAAAGAACTCTTCTAACAGTGTGTGAATTCATTCCCCTTGCATTTGAACAAGCATAACGGACAAAAACTAGAGGCTTACTTGAAATCACAGGTTTGGTTTTGAATACTCTCCCTT
Organism: Eurypyga helias; assembly: GCF_000690775.1. Lineage (NCBI taxonomy): Eukaryota > Metazoa > Chordata > Aves > Eurypygiformes > Eurypygidae > Eurypyga > Eurypyga helias. Next base: position 2,588 of record NW_010227237.1, read on the forward strand.
GAAAGAGGACAACTATTTCCTTGTGGAATGATTTCCCACTGAAGGAAGTAAAATTTAGCCACTCACCCACTCCATAAATATTAATTTGCAGTTAATAAGTCTTTTTTTTTTTTTTTTGTGCTGGTAATTTGAAATTGTGCTACAAATGTCTGGCCTGTCACAGCCTGCATATTAATTATCAGTAAATGTGACTCCTCATCTTTTTAAGGAAATAATAGTTTAATCTCAGGACTGTCACTTTTCATTGGGAATGATGAAGTCTGACAGCAGTGTCAAACAGCTTATCACAGCCAATACTTCAAAAGCTCTCAGGCTTGGTTAATTGGTGAAAAAAAATAAAATACGGAGACCCCCCGCAGCCTAGTGAGGGATTCCATTTGTATTTTACCCATTCATAAGAGTCCAGACTATTTTACTGAAGAATTAGTAATTTGTGGGGGAATATAATTTAGTGGTTTACTGGTAGTCATGCTTTTGGAAGATAATTAAAGGCAGGTTGATTTTTTTTTTTTTTTAATTAGTGTGCACATAAATGCGGTTTTTCAGAAATGCACTCAGAACTGGGGTGAGATTTCTGGAAGAATTTGCTTCCTACTAATGATATTAACAGGCCGATCATAAAGATCCTCAGCACGTGGTAGGTGTCATTTTGGGAACCATGGCTGAATGCAATGGAGCCTTGAAAACGTGGTCCAAAATAGGGAGGATTTGGGGTTGTTTTTCTCACAGTGGCTTTCTTTGCAAATCCAGCCAAGTGTGTCACAGTTAGAGCTGCAGGAACTTGCTTTCTGCCAAGCCCGGTGTCAGACTTTGGCAGTGGAGGTGTTATTGAAAGTTTGGCCCTGTGGTCTCGGTTGAAGCTGCCTTTCCAAGCTCTCTGGGGATACGTCTACAAAATCAACTACAGACAGCTGCAAGTCACTCTGTCACTTGTTCCAAACCGATAATAAGCTCTCTGAGCAACGTTAACATGGCCCCAGTGGGCTTCTGCGGCCTAGCTTGTGTGCTCTCCCTCTCATCCAGGCTTATTAGCTCAATACACATTGTCAGCTCTGAGCCCACATCTGTTGGCAAAACACCGTGTATAGACATCCCCTGTCTAAGCAACAGCCTCCCCAGACCTCTGAACCCAGCTGGTTTACCCAGATGCTCATTTCCAGCATCAGACTCTTTGCTTTCTCTTCCCTGGAGGTGTAACCTTACAGGATTCCAATTGCTAGACCAGGATTTGGCTACCGGAGGTGAAACATATCTGTTGTGACCATTTCTTAGTACTTGCTCGTGTTCTCATATGTAGAAACCCATGCCTGATTTTCTTAAAAACAAGGAATTTTTGGTTTATGAAGCTTGAAATGAAAAGATTTGTAATAAAGCTAGCTGGCATGGTTAGTTTTGTGTAATCTGACGCTTCCTCAAAGGTAAAATTAAGTCAGTTTTCCTCCGTTGTGTAGGACCCAGGTACTATTGAGAAGAACTAAACAACAACTGCTTCTTGCTAGGCCCTGAAGGCCTCCCTCAGCCAAGTTAAATCCCCATTTCTGTGGGGGATAAAGTACCTTATCAGTACTTTTCTCAGGGCAAATCCAAAAACACAGCCTCTTACCAAACACTGTGAAGAAAATTAACTCTTTCCTGATTAAAACCAGCACGTAAGGACACGAGGAATTGCTTTGGCAGTACCTTCTGTCAGAAGCCCCCGGATAGGAACAGCCTTTTGGGAGTTGCTATTTCAGGTATGTACTCATTGTATCTAAAAAAGAGCTGAGGGGCGAAAAAGCATATGAAGATCCACTTTGAAGGCAGCTACTCTTTAATAACGAGAAATAAAACACGGCTACCTATCAACTGTGTAGCTTGGTAGGTCATCCTTAAACATCTGACGGCTGGAGAGCAGAGGCACTGTGCTGGTGTTCATTACCACTGCTGCTGTGGGTTGTGCTCTGCTCCTCATCGCTCAGTGCCTGACATCCCGCCCTGCAGACACGGATCATGACATGCTGTGACACAGAGCAGCTCTGGATTTGTGGTACCGTTTTGCCAGTAGGATTTTTTTAGGGAGTCTGAGGAAGAGCTATTCTGTTGCTGTGCACTGCAAAGCAAGATTGACATTTCAGGCTACTGTGGTGCTACAAGTGCTTCTCAGTGGAAAAATGTCTGTATCACAGGCTTTGCCACGAAATGAGTCTCCATATCAGTCTCCTTTTGTCCTGTGCACAACCTTCAGCCTGGAGGAGAGAAGGCTCCAAGGAGACCTCATTGCAGCCTTCCATTACCTGAAGGGGCTACAAGGAAGCTGGGAGAGGACTTTTTACAAGGACCTGTAGTGACAGGACAAGGGGTAACGGGTTTAAATTGAAAGCAGGGAGATTTAGATTAGATATCAGGAAGAAGTTCTTCCCAGAGAGGGTGGGGAGGCACTGGGACAGGTTGCCCAGAGAAGCTGTGGATGCCCCATCCCTGGAAGTGTCCAAGGCCAGGCTGGATGAGGCTTGGAGCAACCTGGTCTAGTGGAAGGTGTCCCTGCCCATGGCAGGGGGGTTGGAACTGGATGATCTTTAAGGTCCCTTCCAACCCAAACCATTCTGTGATTCTATGATTCTATATATGTTGCTTGAGAAACTAAGAGTAGATGAGCAGCAGGCAGCTCTGCTGTGCACTATTAAGGTCTAATTACCTTGACCAGCCTCAGCTTGGATCCCACCCACTGGCTCTGCCCATGGCTCCAGGCGCTCCATCTAAGCTGCCACAGGTGATGCTGTGGGTGCACTTGGCTTTAGCCCTGCCTTTGGACTTTTCTGCTCCTGTCTGGATTCCCTGAAAGGACCACAGGACAGGTTTGTGACCTTGCTTTGCCTGCCAGCTCTCTGCTCTGCCCACCCTGTCTGGGTGCTGTGGGGGTGCTCCCTGGTCGGTGAGGTCAGTGCTCTGCCTGTGCTATGGTCACCATTGGCTCCTGGGTCTCATTGCTCTCTGACACTTGGCTTTTCCTATTAAGAAAACAAAAGCAAGCGGAGCTGGAAAACTGAAGGTGCTGGTTATACGCCTCCTGGACAAGACCGATGCAGGGCACGCAGTGTTGCTGATTATTTTTATGACTGTAGGCTCTAGGGGCTCCTCTCAGTTCAGCAGCTCCTTGCATTAGGTACTGCCCATGGAGAGTGTCAGGGAATCCCATAAAGCTCCTTTGTCTCAAGAGACAACGTGGAGGTGCATACTGTGGAGAGGAAGGCTGAGAAGTGATTTATCAGTGGCACTTTCTGTGAAAGAGGAAAAGCTAGCGTTCAGCTCTCAAGGGACCTCATATTTTTCATCATTAATCATGACAGTTGGGATATACACAACGCAACACGAGGCATCTCAACAGTTTTATCCTGTAGTTATTCTACAGGGTTCCTGTTTTGCTACCATGTCTCCGTAGTTAGAAGATACTTGTGAAATATGTAGGTGACTCTAGTGTCACCACGAATGTGCCACCGTGAAATCAGTAGATACACAGAAAGGTATTGAACAAAATAGCCCTGTGTAAACAACGGAATCCGTGGTTGTTCCTGCTTGATGTAGCAAGGTATTACAGTCTCACCCAGCACAGACGAGTCTATTTAGCAACCCCTGCACACTGTTTTCTCATTGTCATTCAGAGCAATCCAGTCTCTGAGCATATTTCTTCTGACATGTTTCATTGCCAGGTGCCAGCATAGAAATCAGAATTGTGGTGACTCCTACCATTTATTTTCTTCTCCTTTTTTAAAGTTATTAAGGAAAGGCAATTCTAGGTGCATATGTTCATCTTCTAAGACAGGAGAGGGAAACTCGATTCTCAATTTTAAATTTAAATATAGATAGCCTTCTAAGGATGGAGGCGGTGGTGGAAAGAGGAAAGAAGAAAACAGTTGTTTTAGAGTAGAAAAATTCGAGAATTACCTTATCTGGCTATTAATGTTTATAAAAAGGCTGCTGGATACCAGTCATACAGTAGTGTTTTGCATCCACTTTCTTTAGTGTCCTGTCTTCCACAGCACTTATTATCAAATGCTCCTACAGAAGGAGACTGTCCCTTCCCACCCACATCATTCTCCTGCTTCTCTTTTGTATTTAGATGTTGATTTAAGCTGTAGAAAGACAAAATACTAATATTCCTCACATTTACCTCATTGCAGCTTTCCAGTATCTGAAGGGGGCCTACAAGGGTGCTGGGAGAGGACTTTTTACAAGAGCCTGTAGTGATAGGACAAGGGGTAATGGGTATAAATTGAAATCAGGGAGGTTTAGATTAGATGTCAGGAAGAAATTCTTCACAGAGAGGGTGGTGAGGCACTGGGACAGGTTGCCCAGAGATGTTGTGGATGCCCCATCCCTGGAAGTGTCCAAGGCCAGGCTGGATGTGGCTCTGAGCAACCTGGTCTAGTGGAAGGTGTCCCTGCCCATGGCAGGGGGGTTGGAACTAGATGATCTTTAAGGTCCCTTCCAACCCTAACCATTCTATGATTCTGTGATTACCAAAAACAAACAAACAAACAAAAAAAAAAACCAAACAAAAAAAAACCCCCACAAACAATAAAATTCCTTTTGGAGTTTGTGCAGACAGTGGGACAGGTTCAGAGCCCAGATTTGGTGCTGGCGTCTGAGCCAGGAGAAGAGCAAGATCCCATTTCCCTCTATGGGAATGTAAGACATCTCATTGCCTTTGACAGGCTGTATGGTCATAGCTTACAAAAACCTGTGTCACCACAGCCCCTAAGGTGTGATTTTATTTCCCTAATTTTACTTCAGGAACCTCTCAGCTCTGCTAGTTACAGGTAAAACTGTTGCCTGGTTTCTCTTTCCACCCTTGTTTCTCCCTCCTGGGCTGCACCCACAAACCAAGCTGAAAAATGTTTCCCCAAAATACGCATATGCAGTTGTTAAAAATGTCCCAGTGTCCACCTCCAAACAACTGTCCCCAGCCATAAGGAACAGCATTTCTGACCGATGCTTGTGGTGTTTGCAGCCTGCCCCCTCCCCCCCGCCTGCCTGCAGTCAGGCTGAGCCAGAACCAGGGCTCTGCTTGAACTGGACTTGAAACCATCCAGCCTGCCAGCTAAGCTTACTTCTGGGTGAGCTGGGTGTTCACACCCACGGCTGTTGTTCTTACTCCTGCTGTTCTTTAGGGCTGCTAAGGGAAAAAGTCTGGTCCTTCACTCTTTATTTCTACTGACCAGCCTACAACCAAAACCTCTTCCCTCTCCTCAAAACGGGAACAATATTGAAGCAACAGTATTTGCTGCATTCCCTACCTAGAAGGAAGCTGCCCAGATAACCACAGCTGGTCAATGCATCCCACGGTCGGGAGAATAAATGGATGCTTGAAGGAAACCAGGAATATTTCCACAAAACACTCCAGGATCCAACCTCTTGGATCTATGTGATGATTCTGTCCTACAGACTCTCAAATGGTGAGCAAGCAACGTAAGAAGGATACTGCTGAGACATTTTTCATCATTTTCAGCAATCATGTAATTTATGTCCTCGGTTTACATTAATAAACCTTTTGCCATCTTGACACTGAAATCTTTCCTTCCCAAGAGCGTTCCCCTCCATCACCCATGCACAAGCTGCTGGTTAACAGAAGGCTGCTGGCAGGGAAATTGGCTTTCTGTTTTTCTTTTTAAAATTTTTTTCTTTACACCAGTAAAAGCCATGAGACACCCTATCCTGGGGAAGTCTTCCAGCCTCTGGAATGACCTTGTTATCCAGGGAAGGACTCTCAGCACTGGAAAAACAGGGGAAAGAAGGAAAGTGAGGATGGTGAAATGCTGGCTGTGTCTTCAGAAAGGAGGAAAGGTGAGTCCTTTTATAAATGTACATAGGACTTGATCATCTTCTGCACAGAAGACACCTTTTCCCCATTCAAATATCTTTTATCCCATCTTCAGCCAGCAGGTGGACGCAGGTGATTCTCTCTACTCCACTCTCATGAGACACCCCACCTGGAGTGCTGCATCCAGCTCTGGGCCTCCAACTTCCAAAAGATATCGACTGGTTGGAGTGACTCCAGAGGAGGCCACGAAGATGCTCCGAGGGCTGGAGCCCCTCTGCCATGGGGACAGGCTGGGAGAGTTGGGCTTGTTCAGCCTGGAGAAGAGAAGGCTCCGGGGAGACCTTATTGCAGCTTCCAGTGCCTGAAGGGGCTACAAGGAAGCTGGGGGGGACTTTTTACAAGGGCCTGTAGTGACAGGACACGGGGTAATGGGTTTAAATTGAAAGTGGGGAGGTTTAGATTAGACATCAGGAAGAAATTCTTCTCAGAGAGGGTGGTGAGGCACTGGCACGGGTTGCCCAGAGAAGCTGTGGATGCCCCATCCCTGGAAGTGTCCAAGGCCAGGCTGGATGAGGCTTGGCGCAACCTGGTCTATTGGAAGGTGTCCCTGCCCATGGCAGGGGGGTTGGAACTAGATGATCTTTAAGGTCCTTTCCAACCCAAACCATTCTGTGATTCTATGATTCACCTTCATGTGTGGGATCCATCTAGAGATGGACATGTTCTATGTGAGTTTCTACTGTATTTGCAGCTTATTCTCCAGCCGGCCCCATGGCCAGCAGGCATCGTACCGTACCCTACCCCACCCAGGCAGGCGCTGTCTGCTCAGCTTTGCCCCAGAGGCAAAAGGCAGACTCAAAGCAGGTCATCAAATGTGTGAGACTGAGTTCCTTGGCACTTTGCTGCACTGGATATGTAGCCCACGAGATAGCAGGGAAATCAACTGCCTTGTGCTATCCCAGCTGAGGATGTGCAGCATTACTGCTCATTAGTAATTGTCTGGGTGTGACTTTGGGTTCATTCACTTCCCATCTGCCTGATGTTTCCAGTTGTTGCTTCTGTGTTGTTGCTGGAATTGCTCTTTTTTGGTGGAAGGAGCCAATTAATCTTTCCAAGTGCTATTGCAGTGCTCCTGCTGTACTCCGGTGAGCCCTTGTTTGCCTTTCCTTGGCTGCTCTGCTGCAAATCGTGATAGTTGTTATGGCGATGTGCTTGAAAAAAGGAACTCCTATCTCAGGTAAGAAGTGATATTCTGAACTTGGGAACTGAGGTAGAGTTACAGCCACTTTCCACACACAAACATGAACCCCATAGGACAGACTGTGTGGGTTCCTGATGCCGCTTCCCACCCTGATTCCTATGGTACATGTGATGGCATCTGACACCCTTACGGTCATCTAGGATAGTTTCTGTATTTCAAACTAAGTCAAAACAGCTTTTTGACATTTAAAAATACCTCCCAGCATAGAAATAACAAGACTTATGTGATGGAATCATTTCAGGAGGCAGTTATTTTTCTCTTCTAAATTTGGAGCCCCTTGCCCTTATTTTGTTCCTTGGACTGTGAAATTTTCAAAACAAGCAACAGATTCAAACACAGACTCTTGGATCTGAAAATAAACCGAGGATGACCTGAACATCCAGGTTCATGATGAGGCTTTGGAAATTTCTTTGTGTGATCTGTGGATAGAAAATCATATTTATTCAGCACAAACCTGGCACACACCTGGAAAGGAAACAAAACTGAAGTGACTTTAGGCTCTGCCTGGTTTTTGCCCCATCTGAACATGAATCAAGAGACGGCTTCTCTTCTCTGCTCTGCTAGCAGGGAAAACAAATGGGTGGTCAGAGAGAACAATTCTCAGTGCATTAATGGCATATTGAAAAAAATGCATCAAAACAGGAGGCTCCATGTCAAGAGCATCAATTTCCTTCACTGCCCATTTGGCCTGGGACAGCCTTTGACGGAAAGGATTGCATTGAAGTGACTGACAAGCGGGAAATGGAGGTGATGCATAAAGGTAAAGTGAGAAAAGAGTGCAAATGATGTTCGATCCTCACCACAAACCCATGTGTCTTGCTGCTGGGATACAGTGGGGATGGATAGGAGAAGGCAGGAAGAAGTCATCTGCTTGAAGAGGTTGCTTAACAGACAAATAGCTAAAGCAAAGGGAGAATTTTAGGCATAATAGTGGAATATAATCAGATTCCCATCACCTTTTTGTGAACAATAAAATGGTCTGTGTTCTGGTATAAACCTGACAGCCAGTGTTTTACATCTCATCTTGGCTTCAGTTTCAGAGGTCACCCTCTCTGCAGCAATGTGTTTTACAGTGGTGACTGAGCTACCTGGCGACTTGGATGCTCTAGTGTTTCACTGGGTTAAACAATGAATGTTTTAAAGGGAGTCAGGGAGAGTTCAGGGGTTAAGAGATTGTTATTGTTTGTTTGTTTGTTTGTGAGATACACACACACAGGGCATGAGACCTGAGAGGGCTTATAAAAGACAAGACAAGGAGTCTGGCTCCAGGACCCAGAGCTGTGTTTGCTCAGCCATTCAGTGGGATTCTGTAGGAGAGCCAAGAATTTAATCCCGAATTTCAAGCTTCAGATGATTATTTCAGCTGTGTTAGTTTGCTCAGCCATCCAGTGGGATTCTGTAGGAGAGCCAAGAATTTAATCCCGAATTTCAAGCTTCAGATGATTATTTCACAAATGAGCACATTTTTCTTCTGGTGTTTTTGGTTTTTGTGGTATTTTTTTTTTTGCTTGCAAGTGGCCAAAACCTCACCAACCTGATCTTGACTTCAGACTGATGTAAATCAGAAGCTGTGGCCAGCAGAGGAACACTAGAGAGAGAGAAAAAAGCAATATGATGGGTCTTGTCAAATTCTTCATGCAACAAGCTGTAGTTCGAGGCAGGGGGACATGGACATTTTAAAAGAACATGCTTTCCACATGCATTTCTTTTTATCAGTCCTGACATATGACAACACAGGATGGTTTTTTTGAATGATTTTTAACGAGGGCAGATCTAGTTCCACCAGCATCTAAAGTCCTGCTCTATTTGGCCTCAACTGCCTTTGGCAGTTCACTGGTACAAAAGGAAATAATGATCAGGAGATCTTTCGTAGCACTGTATCTTCCCATATCAAATACAGTAGTGGAATCGAGAAAGGAATTCCATGTATTGAATTTCAGAAAGAGAAATTTTCTCAGCTATTCCAACAGTCTCTCTTCTTCCAAACCAGAGCAAGTGATATCAAATCATAAATGTAATATCGATGCAGCCATGTTGTTTGGTTTATTTTTCTAGGTTTTTGCCCGTTGAGCTCTGGCAGAGTGCTCCAGGAGCAGAGTCATGCCAGGAAAGCTCGTCTATCCTTGAAGCAGTTGGCTGGCTCTGTAAGTATCCTGCCAGTGAGGACTGGAAAGGCTACAGTATTTATCATGCTGATTTGTGGGCATTTCATTTTTGAGACAGTTGTCTTTGGTCCCAACTACGGCACTGACAAAGCTGAACATCTGTGTAAACTAGTCATCACTCTTGGGATAACCCAAAGATGGGGAGACATACAAACGAGCAGAAGGGTAGAAACCTTCAGTAAGAAAAGATTCCTGGAGATGTCTGTGGTCGATTAAAGTCCTGTTGAGGTGAAAACTTTTTCTACACTCAGCACAACGTGAGGAATGAGAATAAGAAGTGACATTCAAGCTCAAAGGAACATCTGGTTCTTGGTTCCTTTCACTGCAGTCCCGCTCCCCTTTGAACAGACCTCACTGCTGCTTGGTCTACCCCTTCAAAGCTGTTATCGAGTCCATCCCACAACCAGGCAGAAACCCTCAATCCTCTGGGAAGGATATTTTCCTTCTCTTAGAATCAGAGAATGGTTTGGATTGGAAGGGACCTTAAAGACCATCTAGTTCCAACCCCCCTGCCATGGGCAGGACACCTTCCACTAGACCAGGTTGCTCCAAGCCTCATCCAGCCTGGCGTTGGACACTTCCAGGGATGGGGCATCCACAGCTTCTCTGGGCACCCTGTCCCAGTGCTTCACCACCCTCTCTGGGAAGAATTTCTTCCTGATATCTAATCTAAACCTCCCCGCTTTCAATTTAAACCCGTTCCCCCTTGTCCTGTCACTACAGACCCTTGGAAAAAGTCCTCCCCAGCTTCCTTGTAGCCCCTTCAGGCACTGGAAGGTGCTATAAGGTCTCCCCGGAGCCTTCTCTTCTCCAGGCTGAACAAGCCCAGCTCTCCCAGCCTGTCCCCATAGCAGAGGTGTTCCAGCCCTCTGATCAACTTTGTGGCCTCCTCTGGAGTCACACCAACTGGTCAACATCCTTCTTATGTTGAGGGCCCCAGAGCTGGATGCAGCACTCCAGGTGAGGTCTCACAAGAGCAGAGTAGAGAGCGAGAATCCTCTCCCTCAACCTCCTGGCCATGCTGCTTTGGATACAGCCCAGGATCCGGTTGGCTTTCTGGGCTGCCAGCGCACACGGCTGGCTCATGTTCAGCTTTTCGTCCCCCAGTACCCCCAAGTCCTTCTCCTCAGGGCTGCTCTGGATGAGTTCTCCGCCCAGTGTGTACTTGTGCTTGGGAAGAAGAACCACAGCACAGCCAGCTTCAAGTGCTGAGCACCTAAACCACATTAAAAAATGCACTAAAAGCCCTCACAGGTCAGTACTGTTGTCCTCAGTTGAGGTGGCCACACTCAGAGGTGCTGGGTGTACACACCAGGGACCCTTTTCATTGAAAGCGGCTGGGTCCTGAGCACCTGCCTCACCGTGTGAAGATTTCATTGCCATTGTTGTAATCGGGTGCCCTGGAGGTAAATTGCTTCGCAGGCTGATTAAATATATGAATAATATTTCATTAACATATACTGTACAATTAACTACTTATTATATGCCTTTTCCTTTTAATCATGTCACTTAGTGTAATATCTACAGAATTACTCACAACACATGTTTAGGAATGATCAGAGGCAAGCTAAAAAATAAATACTGTAGAATTACAGAATACTGTAATTTACATGTTCCTACAATTAAACTTCTTAATTTGTGATATTAATTACACGTACAGATGTCACGCGACCCAGGATACGTTGGGTATGCTGCCTTAGGAACTGAAGTATTGCAGTTCTTGGTTTACATCTTTTTCTTTCTGAGCAAGATGCACATTAAGAGGAATTTAAAACATGCACTTCAGTTTGGACTTACATGGGCAGAGCATGTCTGCGCCAACAGTAATTCAAGATCACACCTATTTTCACACAGGTCTTGGCAGTTTTGTAAGCAGGCATAGAAGAGGAGAGCTGACATGTCTCTTCTTGGTGGGCGAGTGCTCTTGCATCCTTAGGATAGCTCTGCAGCTGCCTTGGGTGAGGTTCAGGTAAAGAAGCCGCTGGGTTATAACCAGCACCTCTAAAAATCAGCTGCTGCTTGGCTTTGGTGATGCCTCCTCTACAGATAAATCAGTGCCTCGTGCTGTAGAACTAGTGCATTTGTTAGTTCTAAAAAGCACTTTTCCACAGTTAGAATAAGTTAAATCAGTTTTTAGTTAAAATAAGCTTGGAGCGCTCTGGGGACATTCTCAGATGAGCTGTATCTTACAATGGCCCTATGCATTTAAAATAGCTGCATTTTCTTTTCCTTACCTGGACATATTTCAGACTTGTGTAATCCCTTTCTGGCTGCTGACAAGGCAGTAATGCAGCAGGGGTGAGCACGCTAAGCACATCGGCGCTGCCTTGAGGAAGGAGGTTCCTCTGACAGCATTTCTCTTTCCTCTTCCAGGGGGGTGGTGGTGGTGGTGGCCCAGACTGACAACAACGCAGCCACAAAGGGAGCACGTGCAGCCAAGGGGATTCGCAGCAGTGAAGAAAACCATGTGTTTTCTCCGATCAAACATTTTCTTGGCAAGGACCAGCCCAACCAATGCGATGGAGCAAGTATTAACAGCTCTTCCTTCTCAAACCATCCTTAAGGTAAATTCAGTGGAAGCAGCAGAGGTTTCCTCACCCTACAGAGGTTCACCACCATCAAACCTCTGCTTAGGGCATGTGACACATGTGCCACCTTAGAGGCGGGCACAGAGGCTCGGTCTCAGCCTGGGGTCAGCTCAGGTACCAGCAGCTCATTAGCCCCATGAGTCTGTCCCCAGCAGCCCTGCCTGCCGGCTCCTGGCAGCCCAGGGGCTCTGCAGAGCTCACTCAGTGCCAGCAGCATCTTCCTCAGCTCTGTTAATGCCCCTTTGGAACCTGTTCCAGCTGTGCCCAGAGAGAAGCAAACCCTTCTGCTGGCAAAGCCACCTCTGCCCTCAGGGTGTGCACTGGCTTGGGAGGGACGGGATTGTCCCAGGGTTTGTAAAGGGCCCTGGAAACAAAATGCTGGAAGAAAACAAATTTCTGATTCAACTCATGATTGGAGCTAGAAGAGGGATGTTCTGAACATGGTCAGTTGCTGTTGTAGCACTTCCAAAATTTGCTGCTGACCCAGGCATCACTTCCCCTGGCTCAAAGGCAGCAGCTGGAGCAAGGCAGGAACAGCAACACCCACTGTGTCCATCCCAGCTCCTGGAAAGGCAGCTGCGTTGCCTCGATTCCCTGGCAGAAAATACCTTTACGTGGAAAGGTCTGTCACAGCATCCCTAACTCTAAGGCATGAGGGGAAAAGATATTAATGGGTGAGGTCTGAGTGGTGTTTTCCCTGTATAAATTGCTTTATTCTGAGTCATTCCAGTAAAAAATAATCATAGAATCATAGA
>NW_010227238.1:0-22471 GCF_000690775.1 Eurypyga helias
CCCCCAAGTCCTTTTCCTCAGGGCGATGAGCTAGCTGTGCTGTCCCATTTCCTCCCATGGACACAGCCAGTCCTCCCCCTCCCTGAAGCATCAAGGAGGAAAGCAAGCCTGCTCTCCTCTTTCAGCCTCCTGCCATTCCCCAGGAAGAAACTGTCTCCAGGGAAGCTGAGTGGAGAACCTACAGCTTGAGCAGAATCAGAGCTGTCAGAATCTGAGAAGAAGTCAGCTGCCAAATTTCAATGAGTTCTTGCTGAGAGAACAGAATTTTCCAAAACTCACAGTTTCTCCATATATGGACACTTCTACTGAAACAGCAAGTGGAATATCCCAGACATAAAGGCAATATTTCTTACCAGAACTTAATCCATGTTCATAAAGATGCCATAAATTCTGATGTAGCCTCATTTTTTAACATGCAGAATAAATATTACCTAATTGCTTTTTCTGAAATGGCGTGTTGTTTCTGTTGAAAATTTAAAAATATCTGGTGGCTGATTTTCAGCTGGGGTCAATGGTCAAAATTTTGCCAGTACTGTCTAATTAGTTTTAATGACAGGCATCAGTACCAGTCCTGCTTATATCTGATACAAAAGGACTTGGCTACTTACTGTCACTAGGGGATAAAGGAGTGCAGCAGTATTTTGGGGGAAAAAATCAGATTCCTGCATTCATTGAGCCTCTTGTTTCTCCTATTACCCAATTTTTAAGAGGCAGGAGAACAGCTGGGATTTGAAGTTTCAAGGCACAAGAGACTTTAGGAGGATTTTGCACCTAGGCTGAGGTCTGTGTGAGCTCTGCTGTCCCATGGCATGCTCCTGCTCACTGCAGCTCAGCTCCATCCAGACACCGTCTGCTACTGCTCCTGCTGATGCAATCACCCAAAAATACGTGTAACCTTTTCTTCAGGCAGTCAAGACTCAGCTCATTAATTAACAGTTGCAGCATCACTTCCAGGTGCCACTTCAGTCAAAGGCAATTCTATCCTCTGTTTTGCAAGGAAGCAGGGCTGGGGTCGGAAGGGCATGACCTCATCTACCTTAAAACTGGTAGTAAAGGGGACTGTAAAAAGGTTGACAGTAGCATACCTTAAAAATACCTGGTTTGGGATCTGAATTGCCCTGCATAGAAGTTACCTGCTCTGAGAGTTTAGATGAGACTTCATTGGGTGGTTTGCAGGATGCTGCGCAATCATAATATGCTCGGCAAAGGCAACACGGAGAGGACTGTGACCCAAAGCACGTATGGGTTTGTCAGTAGTTTTTCCATCTCGATACAACATTGTTCTGCTCACCCTGAGGCAAGCAGAGGTTGACTAGCAGCAGCTTGCATGGCACCAAACCTGAGCCAAGAAGCCTGCTGAGATGGGTGCATTAACAAGGGCCGATGCATAGAATCATAGAATCATAGAATGGTTAGGGTTGGAAGGGACCTTAAAGATCATCTAGTTCCATAGTCAGCAGCGAACAGCTCCCACCTTCCTGTAGTGGGCCAGGGCTTCTGTGGGCTCTCATACTGCTCTTTTCATCAGCACATCTGAAGCATTCCAGACTGGAAGGCTCAATATCCCACCTATGCTTGGGAAGCCAAGGCATGCCCTGGGCACATGAGCAGGTCAGTGTCAAAGCCGAATGTTGAAAGCTGCTCTCCCAGGCTGATGTCAAGACTGTTGAATTGTGCTGTACAGCTGCAGTGCTTGGCTGGCAATATTTTTAACTGTGGTTTTTCGTTAATCTGACTGAAGATCTCTGGGTTTGCATTAAGGGCTATTCTGTATGAGCACTTAAACATCAGCATTCAGTTGATCAGGATATCTCAGTAAGAATGAACCCGTGCCAAATCTGTCCAGTGTTCTTCAGTGCTCCACCTTCAAAGCACATCCTTCTCACCTCTCATGAATTAAAAAGCATTCCCACTAGAACTTGCCCCATGTTAATGTTACAAAGGTTCGCCTCTCCATTTGTGCGTCCATCTTTTACATGGGGAGAAAAGTGGCATGGGGCAGCTCCAGCAAAGAACGGGAGAAATATTCAGGGAAACAACAGCAAAATATTCTCTAGATACTGAGCGGTAAATAATACGGTGGAAGGAAACTCATTTAATATAGAGTGGTTTTGTTTTATTTGATTTCACTCTGCCTCCACTGTACTCCGGTTGATATCAGCAAGAACCTTCTGTTTTCTCAACTCTAGGTGTATCAAGATTTGAGGATTTTTACAGGAAGTGAACAGAGAAAGGTGCTCAAACAGAAAGAGGAAAAAGGTGCCTGTATAACATCCCATACTTAGTCCTCCATTTTGTAAACTAAGGTTTTTATCTCCATCACCTCAGAGCTAACTGTTAAATCTAAGAGTCAGTCTTTGGTAAGAGGTGGGAAGAGAAGTCTAATCTGCTGATTTATTAAAATATGTTAATGCTTTATACCGTAAATCTTGAACAGGATGTGTGTCTAGGCAGTTGATTGCATCTGCACAATGTCTTATTCATGGCTGAACAGAGTGGGGAGGTAGGCACTGGGTGAGGGGAGATGTGGGTATTACTATCATGCAACTGACGTGCAAAAAGCAGCTTGTACTTCCAGAAAATTCAACATTCTTGTCCTATTGGCCACCTTCAATACATTTATACTGTCAGACAGCTTAGTAGCGCACTTCATGCCCAGGTGAGCCCTACCTGAACAGCAGTGTAGATGTAGCCCCTAAGGTTGGCTTAACTTTGGTTACTGAGGAGCTCTTTGGGCCTTGCTTCTCTGGGGCAGAACTTCCATGTCCTGTCTGTGGGCTCCTTCTTCACTCAGAAAAAAAATATTCAGTACTGCACTCTCAGCTGCAGTCAGTTAGGGATGCCAAAATGAGGTATTAAATGCTGTACATTATATTTGTTGACATAGGCAATCGATATGACAGTGTACGTGAGTAAAATCTCAGACATAAATACAGTCATTCCAGCCTACACATATCTGTCAGGCTCGTAAATTATACAAGTAAATTATACAAGACCAATGAACTGGTTCACACTGGGACAGTTTCTCTCACACCAGCAAAAAAAAAAAAAAAACCCAAAAAAAAGACCCAGCCAAATTTTCTCTGATTTGCTTTTTTCAGCCAAAGATCAGATTTTAGAGCTCTTGACCGCAGTTTGAAACCCAGTAACAGTGGTGATGTATCAGTTGGCATCTTTAACTTCAGCTGTGGTTGGGTTAACTTTGGGACATCTCAGCTGGGTATTGGTGGCACTCTGCGTGACCTGTATTTAAGGTCTTAAGGGGAAATTTGAGACACAACCTTTGCTTTGGGAACACTGACACAAGCACAATAAGATTGATATGGTAGCAGTTTATTCTTCCCTCAAATGCTCTTCCCTCAAGTCATCCAAAGAAACATAAATTCAGTAATGTCAGTTTCAACTAAAAATCATTTTCAAAGCAGTGTCTGAAATGCACAGTGATGAGTCAACAACCTCTTTCGTTTTGGTCCAAGAACTTGATACTTCTTGTTTTGATGTTGCCCATACAAAACGTCCCTGAACACTTTCTAAAAAGAAAAAAAAGTTATTTTAACTTTAAGTATGGAAAAATACACAAAAGCATTGAAACTTGTCATAGTGAACAAGTTTTGGGTTTGTTTTTTTTTTCCAGCTTGGTTGCTGATATCATCTGGTGTAAGACCAGTGAGGATTATGCAGTTTTCGTGCTCAGGTAAATGAATTATATTAATTGACTGAGGAATAGCAAACAAACCTAGATAAAGAATTAGCAATTGGCAGAGAAGATGATGGAGAATTTAACAAGCTCAGAACATACAAAACAATTTGTACTTTCAAACTGACTTTTTTTTCCTCATAATACTACTGCTAACACACAGTTGCGATTAAGAATGCGTTTACCCCATCTCCCAGCGAGTGTCACCTAGAAAAGGCTCTGGTCCCGGTCTTTAACAAGAAGCTTTCAAACAGTGAAGGGGAAGTGGAGCAGATGTTACAGCAAGACTATTTTATTCCTGTACCGACCACTTTTGTGCAACCAAGTTGCAGAAAGCTGCTGTTCTCACCTAGAGCTGGGAAAGGTTCAGAACAGATTTGATTCCTAGAATGACCTTCAATATGAAATGCTCCATGAAACATTCCTTCTGCTGCATGAAAATGCTCATTTCAAAAATATCCCCACTAGGTCTATCAGTGTCACAAAACTTAACAGAGAGTATTCAGGGTCATGTTGTAAATGCCATACACATTGAAAATGGAATAACATCTCTGCCACTTAAAATTGCAATTGAAGAGTCTGATCCTGCAGCACAGACAGCTTCTTACCCACGCCAAGGAGCTGACATTAGCACCTTCCATTGCATTTTCCTAATTTCTGATAGCAAGGCAAATACATGAAGATGAACCTTATTCTTAGGTTAATCTGCACTGTGCTGCTAATGCCACAGCTTCTGGAAAACAGGAAGCCAGCACAGACTAATGGCTCAAACACTGCTGGAGAATAATCACACATTTGGTTATCTCCTGACTTTTGGAAGTCTTGTGATGTTGTGCACTCAGGAACTGACTGCTCAAAGCCTGAGAAATACCTTCTGGGTCCTTATGATGGTCCTGACACATCTTACTATTCTGGGACATCATTTCGAGTGGCAGGAATTTTCCTGGAGCCCTTTTGATCCAGATCCCGAAAAGGCGCCTCAGAAGAGTCAGGGAGACTATTGGAATAACAGCCTTCTTTATGATATCTGAATGTATTTGAACATTTGCGTAGTATCTGAGAAAGGCTGAAAGGTGGACAGGTATTCTCCTGTCATGGGCCCTGAAAAATTTTGGGGCTGAGAAGTTAACAAGTCAAAGTACTGAAATCCCTCTCCAACTTCACGCTTTCTAATGATGAACCACAGCTAAAAGGGACCCCACAAGTTTCCTGGGTCCATCACCTCCTTCTCCTTGGACCCGTCAACCCCAGGTTTAAAGTCTGCATCAATAAATGATACAAACCTATGAATCTTATAATCACATACAAAAGCACAGTCTCAAGCTGAGCAAAACCACCCCCTGCCCTTTTTTGAGGTCAGTAGGCTTCTGCTGTGGGGTGAGCTGAGTCACACTCTGGATTTCCTTGAATATGCTGTGTTCACACCTAATCAATGCCCTCTGAGCTGCCCTCGCATCCCACCTGGACTCCAGCTGCCATTCCAGAAGGCTTTGGGTTTCCTGCAGGTCCTGTATTGATCCTAAAACCTGCACCTGTGCACTGCATGGGGATGTCTCATATGCCAAGGTGTCCACACACAAGCACCTGAATTAAGCCCCAGATAGCCAATAACTAAAATAGGAGCTCAGACTAGTAGGAAACTCCACATAAGATTAGGCAGCTCCGGTGTCTTAAATTTAAACTGAATCCCATCCTCATTTTTTGACCCTTATGTTTGTGCATCAGTCTTGGAAAATAGGAGCTAATGCAACTTACATAGTACAGAACAAGTGTGTTACACAGGACATCCTTTTTCTGAGAGTGGTGGTTATAAAGTGGTTGAAGGGGAGATACTGTAGTCCAAAACTTGTGTTTTAGATACACGAAGTTTTTAAGCCTGGATGGAACCCTCATCTGCATGTAGGGTATTCTAACCTGCGTCACACAGGCCACAGCTCCTCCCCACAAAGCTAGCGTCAAGCATACAGCTTCTGTTTGACATTTTGCATATCACTGTGGACGACAAATACTTTTAAACTGACTTTAAAACAAGTGGAAAACCTACCAGAATCACATCCACTAAGTTTTTTCAGTGCCAAGATAGATTTTTCATGTATTTTTTTAATAGTAGATGCCTCAGTTTCTACCCAATGGCTCTTTTTTTGCTCTTTTCTGCTACAGCAATCTATCCTCAGCAATATCTTCCCAGTGTAGTTTTCCACAAATTCCTCTTAAATTAACTTAAGAGCTTAAGAGAACCTTTCCCTGAATAAATTAATCATTTCCACCTTCTTAGGTCTTTTTCTCAAAAGAACATTCTGAACACCTCAGATATGTCTTGTTACACTTCACCAAAACCTATTTCTTTCAACAACCTTTTTTTAAGGTTGGACACAGTACAGTGTCCACCAAATTAAGCTGCCTCCTTGATATTCTACTCTCACACTCAGATTCCTATTCTCCCTGTTATTTTACTGATTGACTAGGAGTCCCCAGCAGATGACTTTGAAAGTAATACACTGGAGAAAATCCTATATGCATTTTACTACATTCTGCATATATAACTACCATCATCGTATTACTGAGAGAGTAATTTCATAAATTCAACAGTATTTATCATTCTGTATTCACCAAATTCATATTAAATGAGACATTACCACATCTAAATTTTCTTTTGCTCCTCTTTTTCCTCCATGCTTCAAGCCTTCTAGCACAAAATAGAAATGGATCTGGAAAGCAAACTAGCAGATATTCAAGGCTGTGTTAATTGGGCTCCCTGTCTCCTTGCCACAGCCAGACATAACACTGTTTACAGAGATGCTAAGAATTAATTGTATCTGTGGCTGAATGGAAACCAGCGAGCAGCTTCAAACGCAAACAGAACTGAGATACAGAGGTTATCCCTCTCCTACGTCATATGACAACAGATTGGGAAATCTTCTGCATTTCCCACCACGAACCTAATTAAAATGAGGGGATGAGGGAAAGACATTTCTCAAAACATATACTGGAATTATGTAAATAATGAGAGAAAACAAACCTCTGTGCTTGCACTTGGGAAAATAAAAAGCTGCCTATTTACTGCCAGGTCCCCTGGCCTCAAACGCTCTGTGCAAGGACTGCTGCTGGCCCAGCTCTCCTCACACTTCACACCCGGTTTACCCAAGCTGAGTATCACTAATTGCAATGGCATCATTCCAACTGGAGGGGCAAATCCTCTGTGACTGATTACCAAATATTTCCTCAGGTGCCTGATCCGCAGGTAGGAAACGCTTATTACCAAGCAAACAGCGTTCATTGGATGGAGCTTCACTCTGGTGCTTTACTACCCCCTCCACCACCCCGTTCTTCGTCCATCAGGACAAATTATCCCTATTTGTGATACAGTGCTAAGGCAACACCCACCACCCAGACTACAGTAAAATAGGTCCTTGCTGAACTGGACAGTTCTGTTATGAAATTGTTGACCGGGAAAACATAAGAAAGTCATCTGGCTAACTGATTGCATAAAAGAATGATTAATGACAATATCTTAGCTACTTTCTGGCAAATGAGGTTATTGGGAAGGACACATTGAAATTAACTTTCTTCACTTACTTACTCCATCTTTAGCAATTAATTACAACACCAGAAAGCAGGAGATAAAAGCATGTGAAAGCTACAGAAGATCTTAGCAGAGTGGCCACAAGCCCAAGCCACATACCATGATGGAAGCTCTTATGTAGCATGATGGGATGAAAAAAAAAGGTGAAGGTAGCTATAAAAATGGCAAAGCTAGAAATATTGCTTGACCACTGCTCCTGAGGCAATATCCTATGGAATAGGCTGAGGACCAGATTTCTCTGGGCTAACAAGCGAAACCATCACTAGCAGGAGGAGCTTAACCCAGAGCAGCAGAGGTAGCAGTAGCAAGGGGAGCATCAGTACAGATCTCAAGCAAGAGCTGCGTTGCTCAAACTCAGTCCCAAAGGGGACTGTGAGGGGTACGTGAACCAGCACAGCACTGCCACGCTGGAACAGGTCTCACTGCAGCATTCATTTCATGCCTCGGGTCTGAGGGGACGAGCAGAAAATTAAAGAGTTTTGTCCCACAGCATCCCCAAACCCATTACAGGTCAGACACTGAGGAGAGGGCTCACACAACTGCTTCCTCCTCTCCTACCTTACACCCTTGCAATGCACTGTTATGATATCTCTTCTGTTCCCAGATCCCACAGAACAAGCAAAAGTGCTTTGCGGAATCGTATGCCACCTGTCCCCAACATATAAGGGGACCTCAGGAGAAGTGGTATTGTGGCAGGAGAGGCGCATGGCATGTAACAAGACTTCATGTTAAGAAGATCCCTCCTAGGTGGACCGTTTTCCCCACCTTCAGAGTCACCTTAGCGCTGTCAACACTCCCCCATCAGCTGGCTAGACATGGGTCCCACATAGGGACACTGCAGTCCTAGCCCCTGAAGAAGAAAATCCTTCAGAAGTCAGACCCCAAAGTGCATAGGGAGAGGAAAATTTGGACATCATGTGCAGTGTCTGAAAGGGAAGAGGGAGAATACCAGTAGGAGAGAGATAGAGTGGCTCCTGCTATGGTCATCAATGAGCACAGATACTATCAATGCACAGCAGGTCTGAGACTATTTGTGAATGTAGGCATGACTCAGCCAGTCCCACAGCAGAGACCCTGCAGCTGATATATCCTTTGCATAGCAGATAAAAGTTTAGAACAAAAGCCTAGAGACCCAGTAACAAAGGCAAAACCCGTTGCAGACTCTGACTGAAATACCAGAAAGGATGCAGGCAAAAATTTTAATTTGATGGATGCAAAAAAAACCCCACAGTAATCCACACTTTTTAGAGCCATTTTCATTGAGATTTTAGGGCTTTGAAAGGGGAAAGTAGACAGAACATATATCCAGGACTGACATATTGCGAAGATGAGTAAGGTGGACCTACACTTCAAGTGCTTGAAGAATAGACTGCAAGTGAATATTTCATTCTGAAAAGGGGACCTTTAGATGTGGACAGTCATGCTTCTTGCATGCCTGAGAAAGCTATCATCGCAGACTACCTGCACCGGTAGAGATTTTAAAGTCATGGTGAATTAAATCTCAAACTGCATCCTGCCATGGACAAAAGAGTAACAGGAGGTGTTAGGTTAGGATAAAAACATTAATAAGCTGGACATTTCTCAGTTTTATTGGCAAATGAGCCTGGAAAATAAGAGGTACCAGCAGAAGCATTCATGAAGTCGCTATCTGAAACAGCATCAGAACTTGAAATCTTCCATCGACTTCTGTCTAATCCCTGCCCAAATGTCTTTGACCCAGTCTAGTCCCAGCTCAAGTGAGTGTTTAAACACAGACTTACTATCCAAGCACTGAAGTTCAAATGTCTAAAAGCATCTCTTTAATTAACAAATGCATGTGTGACTGTTTATGCTATTTGGATTCCACAGCCCTTTTAAGAAGCCATCCAAGGTCAGCAGGACTTAAAGACATCCTCATTTCCTTTGTGGGCTGGATTTAGGCGCATGTTACATGCATTTATGAGTTTTGCTAACCTAAAGCTTTAATATCCTTGTAACTTACTGCCCACCTCAAGAACGGAGACAATAATGTTTTCCTTCCTTCCACCATTTATCTATCTTGTTAATTGCAGTTTCTTTGCCTATAAAGTCTTTGGTTGCAAGGACTGAAAATTCCCTAGAGCAAGAATTGTAGCTCATTATCTGTTTTAATAATGCATAACACAAGATTGGCAATATCCTAATACAAAAAGCAAGATCAAACAAACGAAAATATTCTTTAACAAAATTAAACCATTCTTAAATGTACATTCCCTGTTCCTCAAAAGAACAAAACCAAACTGATTTTAAAATAATATATTCATTCTTCCCAGAAACTTTTTCATTTTTTCTTCTAAACACCAAGAGCTGACATATGTGTTTTGCTATTGAATGGCAAAGAAACTCTAAGATACTAGCCCTAAACTGTTTACCTTCCCAATAAATTAGAATCCTCAAATCTATTCCTCTTCCTTTCCTCTGTGAACAACCAGGAAATGTATCTCACCAGAATGTGCTACTTGAGGATGAAGCAGCAGCTTTTAAAAAAACAGAGAGCTCCACATGAATTCTGCAACATATCTATTGGTAATGCTGACTCATGATGTATTTACAAGCCATGTAGATAGCGTTTAATATGCAACATTCAAAGTACCAATGTGTGTACTAAAAAAAAGGGAAAAATGGAAGATCTGACTAAAAGTGGAATTTAGATGTTTTTCTTAAAATGTACCCAGCATAAAATTCTCCTAAAAGAATTTCAGTATCTCAGTCCAAGAATGGGGAATTCAGTCCTGTTTCTTTTCAGCAATACATTTCTTCAAGAGACTAACGTCCTGCTTAACTTTGATTCATGTCCAGAAGGTCTGATTCTCCTCCAGAGAGTCATCAGCTCAGGTAAACCTCTTTTGGGCCAAACACTGGGGTATTTTAACAGTCCAAGTGAGGTATGGGCCACCAGTCTGGGTCCAAGCGCTCCTCTTGCACTCGTTCATATGGGCCCCCTCTTCCCTCACCAGCTGTCACTCTTCTCACCTATGAGGATACTTCATTTCTTCTAACCCACACCAGCAACCTGTCTCTGTTGAGTCGTGACGAATGAAAATATATACCATCTCCCCAAATAGGACTGATGATTTCTCTTTTTAAATTAAAACAAAATGGGGCACATTTTGACAGCTCACAGTTGAGCATCCAAGTCCTTGTGAGGGGGCATCTCTAGACATTATGTAGGGAACTTCGTCATCTCACTCACAGTTGTGGTTTCAAGGCCCCCAAGAGTTTTGTGCAAATTTCCTTTTTCAGACCACAAGGAATGGAATTCATTCACTCATGGTCTCTGCTTTGAAGGTACTTTGTCTCTGGAATCAAGCTTTCATCCCTAGGATGAGGATTGGGCTGATCCTTCCTCTGATATTTTTTCAGTCTGGCAATTTTCCTGAAATATACTGGCTTTTTTGGTCCAGGAGCGCTGGCAGGGCTGAGCCTGCCTTGTACTGTCCTTGTACTGTTGGGGATGTGGTCTCATCCTTAATCTTACTTAAGACTAACTTTGACTAAGAATACATTATTTCCTAATGAAAATACACCGTTTCCTGACACTCAATGTCAAACTGAGTCAGGCATCAGAGTCATTATTGCTCTACTTAATGCCTCCCACCCAGGATGCTAATGACTCAAGCTATGGAAGTGCCCATGCAATAAGGAAAGAAACTGGGGCACAGAGACTGAGATGTGCAAAATAACATAAGAACAGCTGCTGCTATTTTCCTAAAAGTCTTGCTCCTGCAGGTCTGTCTATCTATAACCCCCTTCCCTTTTTCCAAACTGTAGCCTACAAAAACTACCCAAACCCACTATACAAGCAATTCAGATATCTAGTTTCAATTTCTAGAGTTAACCTACATTAGCTGGTGTCCTGAGAGGTGGTGCCTGCCAGGATACAGAGCTTGAAAAATTCACTTCCACTCCTACCTGCATCCCACGAGCTTGGAGGGACCCAAGGAAAATAATTTTCTCTTTCTCTTACACACTAACCTCCTTTGAAAAGCACTTTGGGAAACCTTGCAAAGGTGGGTTATATAAGAGCTAGAAATTTTATTATTATTATTATTATTACTATTACTACTACTACTAGAAATCCTCCAGATAGGTTTGATAGTACTGCACAATACAGCACTGAGCAGTCACAAAGAGCTTTTACACCAAGAAATATCATAAACAAGCTCAGAGATGAAACACCTAACTGTCACATTCTGCTTTACCGTTGTATGATTGCGTGTAGCACAAAAAATATTAATTAATTCCCCCACCAGCAGGAGGGGAGGAACTGCCAGCTCAGATCAGCCCCTAGGTCTCCGTAGTTACAGCATCTCATATGCACAGGAGAGTTCAGAGGAAGATACAAGAAATCTCACAGATACCCAGAACAAAGGAACCTAACCTCAAGGAAATTCTCTTTCTATCCTCATGTTATTTGGAAGCTAAAATAGTGAGGCATTGTTCCTCATCCAAGGGAAACAGGGAGCACCTTGTCAATCTGACAGCTAGAGATAGGGATGCTAAACGATTTGCCTAAGGCATTAGGGCCATCTTTACATTGGGGAAACTCCCTCCAATGTGACCACATCAGTGGAAAATCCGTAATGCAGTCATCTGCACTGGCTCAGGGCAGGGCTTAAACTGCTGCAAACCCCACTGGAGTCTATTTTTAGTTTAAAAGACACCATCTGTATGTGCAAACTGCCTCAGGGGTGGCACAACAGCACCTTTTCGCTTCTAACCACACCCGACCACAGTCCTGTGCTTGATCAGCCAGAATCTCAGCAAGATCCTGGTTTAGTTGTGTAAGATTTTGATTCAGCTAACGCTCATGTGGGGGTATATCCTATTGCAGCAGTGATCTAAAGCAAATCCCTCGTACGGGGAGAGCGTTCCCTTTCTTACCGCTCCGGTAATTCACGCTGTGCAGCATTGCAGCACTGAGCAACAGGCTGGGCTGTGGCACAGGGAAACCCCTCTGCTCTCGTCACAGATTTATGGCTGCCCATAACAAGCAGATGTATCTTTAGCTTTGGCTAGAAGATGCCTGTGAGGCTGTCTAAATAATTCATCTTTAAGAGCTCGTGTCAGCCCTTCCAAGGTCACGCTCCAGTGAGAGCTGCCTCCCGCAGCTAACAGCCAGCAGTCCCCGCAGCACGTAACGCATGGAAAACGTGCGCTGAGGCTAAGGCAGCTCGTCATACTGCATTGCAAACACCAGGCGTGCTGAATAAATTCAAATGCCTGAGACAGATCCGTGTCTCATTTCGCTCCTACTGTCTGCAGTACCGCTGCTGTTTTGCTATTTGCACAACAAACAAAGCCCTGATCTGCTCGATACGCTGGAATCGATTGGGCTCGTTGGCAGTCTACGCGGTTATGCACAGTAATGAAAGCTAAAAGAAGATAACTGGGGCTTCCCAGGAAAATAGAAAGCTATTCTATCACCATTAGGACCCCACTGGTAAAGGATTGTTAACAATATGGTAATAATTTCTTCATCGAGTCCGTAAATGCAGCTACAACACGTGTTTTGAGAAGACGCTAGACTGGATATAAAGATTTCAAATAGCAGAGAATCTTCCACACTTTACTAAGCCTCAGACACTTCCAGCCAGACCAGCTGCATTGCACCCATTTTACAAATCTGTTTGCAGACAAAGAAAAAAATTTCAAAGGTCACAAAGAGCACATGATGGCAGAAGAAAGATGTTCTCCACCTTGGTCCGGTTTCTAACCGGCCAGCAAACGTGGCCAGCAATTTTGCATGTGCCACTGCAGCCTCTGCTGTCTTAAAAAACACCCAGATCTCCTCAGCACCTTTCAGTGATGCAAATACAGAGGGAACAGTTAAGTACCAGCAGGTTAGTAAAATCCTGCACAGTGTCCTCAGCCCTTCCAGTGGTGTGCTGCAACGCTCTTACCAGCAGATCCCAGAAGTAAAAAAACAGTTTGTTGGACAGCAATAAGCATTCAAAGTGAAAAAAAAGAAGGTAAAAAAGTTGTATTATTTGATGAGGACATTGCCTCCTGGCTGACTGAAACCTGGACTAGGTTCACAGGAGAACCAAGCCTCACCACTGAACTCAGGGAGTTGATTTGGAAAAAATTAGCTGCAGCTACATTTTCCTTTGTGAAGGTTTTGCCTGCCTGCTCCCAGGCAGTCCATTTTCATGCACGCAGTGCTTGCACAGCTACATGGCAGGGAAACCCCCATCTGCTCCCCTTGGATTTACACTCAGCCGTAACAAATGACTTTAGCTTCAACTTTCTGCTAGGAGATGCATACAGAAAATGAGGTCAAAAAGGCTTACTTTAAATTATTCATCGTGAAAAATTCACCCTGGCTCTTCTAAGCCTGTGCAGCCAAAGAGGAACCACCAGCTCCCTGGAGCCAGAAGAGCTGATCTGGGTGTTTGCGTTTCTGCCTATAGCTCTGCTCTATATGAGGGATGGCGAATGCAGCACCACAGCAGGGGTGTGGGAGTGGGGAGATCTGGATTACTCTGTTCCAAGCACCAACTGTCTCCGTGTGTCAGCCTGGGAGAGTCAGAGGCATCGATTTGGAGATCTGAAGGGACTGGGTTGATGCTGGAAAATCTCCGCAGTGAAATCACCAATCCGGACAGCGTGAGGGGTCAGACTAATTGATCATAATGGGGGGAATACAGGAAGATCTCGGAGGGACTAGTAGGATCATCTGCCCTGATTTCATGGCGTACCACAGAAATTAACACCATTTTCTGGAATCCAGTCAGTTATTTTTAGTTAAGCAAAATAGAGAACTATTCTCCATGGAAAGATTTGCTGGCAGACAACATCTGGATGCACCTCCTCAGTTAATCTGTCCTCACAGTTAATCACCCACACTTTAGACCTTTCCTTCAATTCAGACTGTGTTGACATGACTTCACCTGTCCCTGTGTACAAGGGCTTCCCGCCCTGCATCTATCCTAGTTTTACTGCAGCACGGTACTTCTCTGCTTACTGGTAGAGATGACATAGCAGCTGTTGAAAGAAGAAAAACTTCAGGGAAAAAAAAGCATAGGAAAAAAACATTTGGGCACTGATGGAAGTCAGACAGTTCTAAGTCAGTATCATTGACGTACTTTTGCTGCAAGGTGGTAAAAGGCAGAGGGAATCCCCATAAAAGAATGTGCTAGGCTAGGAAATGCTGGGGCCATAAAATCAAGAGTATGTAATCTACAGCAGAGATGCTGTTCATGCTGTCACGTATTTATCTGGTTTGTCTGCTATTTATGTAGGCTCAATCTCCTTCCGGCTGTCTTCATCTTTCCAGAGGGATTGATTGACTCTCAGTTTTCCTCATGCTCCACATACTCTTTTACAAGCACCTTACGTGACACAACAACCTGATTTCAGTTTATTTGTCCAAGCAAATAGTAAGTCTGCAGTTTAGTACCTGGCGAGTATAAACTGAGCAACTGCTTTGATATAAGCTAGCATATAAATTGTTGATCTCACTGAGAAATTGCAAAGGGTCCTTCCAGCAGCTGCCAGGCTCCCATTAGTTTCACAAACCCTCCACATCTCGCTATCAGTCTCTATACTTACGCTAATAAGTGCCATGATTAGTCTTGTTTTAATGCATTTTAATACATATATATGTTTTCATTCCTTTCATCTTATCATGAGCATCAAGATAGATGAAGTCCTAAATAAGAAAAGTTGGTGGGTTTTAAACAGATAGAAAGATTCGCTGGATGAGGCTTTGAGCAACCTGGTCTAGTGCAAGGTGTCCCTGCCCATGGCAGGGGGGTTGGAACTAGATGATCTTTAAGGTCCCTTCCAACCCAAACCATTCTATGGTTCTATGATTCTATGATTTTATTTTCTTGGGAACCACCTCTTGCTCACTTTTTACTTGGGTTCAGTTTTTGGAGTTTCAGACCTAGAACACATTGATTACAGGGATGTGCTTAATTTTAAACCCACCTATAAGTTTTGAAGAGGTGCACTCATGCACCTTGAACTGTTAAAGAAAGCAAAGTGCAAGTTGAGTGCTTTACAGAGCTGGAATTCAACACGAATATCAACAAATACTAATAGCAACCAACTTGTCCTAGGGGTTACAGAGGGATGTAGCTGTCTTTTTAATGACTTCAAGTATTAGCATTAGAAACACCTAATCACCTTCCAGGCTTATACTTTGGGAATTGGAGCCTGGTCTTGGGAGGGCAGGGAACGTCCCCACTGCCATTCATTTCAGCAGCAGCTGAAGAAATTTAATATCCTCTGGGAGGCACAGCTCCATGCATGAGGCTGGGCTTTTGCATCAAATTGAGAGTGAAGGGAGGAGGGAGAGAAAATAATGCTATAATGATGGCCACCAAATAGGCTTTATTTACTCTCCTGGAACTACATAAATACCAGTCTGCAGTCAGCTAAATGCATTGCCTGCTCAAACATTTTTATAAACATGAAATTTACTCAGCTGTACCCATAACTTAATAGGCCAATTATTGATAAGAACACACCGTCTACACCAGGATTAAGAGCTAAACATAGGTTTTCATAAAAACACATGAAGAAATTAAAAAGCTATGTGGTTGTCACTGTTAATAGTAAGAAGGCAATACCCAGAGACATCAGCTCAGATCAAGCATGCCAGGAGCTGTATAAATAGAGGATAGGGCAATGTACACTAGAACGGGCTGAGAATATCAGAAGGTAGCAGGAGAGCTTGAAGGAGAGATGCAAATGCCATCCAAGTGTTGTGAGTTGTCTAATCATGGGGTGGGTTAAACAGGAGTGTGGACATTGCTGGAAAGGCAAAGAGGAGCCCAAAGGGTAGAGGGGCAATGCTAGTTAGAAAAGCCCACAAGGAAGGAAGTGGGATTCCTGGAAAATAGAAAAATTGAAGCAAACTGATAGTCAAACAGTCAGAGCTGAGATAAGGACAGTCCACCTTCCAACACATAAAACCTTGCAGGAACACATAGAGCCATGCAGAGATCAGAAGATGGTGTTGGCGATTTCTCACCAGCCCACAGACTGGATATCCTGGGAGCCTGGGGAGGGTCCGCACACCTTCACTTCTGTTAAGGTCCACAGGCTCTTGCACACTCCAGGTGCTTCATTCCCATTGCCTTTTTTAAGCTCTCCAAGTCTCTGGGGCTGGTAATGTTTATGCTTACTTAGCAGTTGCTTTTCCTCCCTCAGCTGTCACACTCCTTTTGTGCCCTCCCAAGGGTGCTTTCCTCAGCTTTCCTTATGTCCTTCCTGTTCTGTTCAGCAAGTCCTAAATCTCACAGCGCAGCTTCTCAAGGCAGAGAGGTGGCAAGTTCACTACAAGCTACTCATGCTGCCTTCTGCTCCTGGCAGTGGGAGGGTGCATGAACTGCAGGAGGAGCTGCGTATCTGCTTGTGTCTGTGATGCAAATCGCCTCCCATCACCAGCATCTCAAACCCCAAATGGACAACAGTTTGGAGGGAAAATTAGGAACCTGCCTTAAATAACATGCGAAGGTGTGTAAGTGCTGGAGACTGAACAGGGCACTTCACTCCTCCAGCTTTGCCAGGGGCAACCCCACTGTAGATCTGTTGCCTGTTCAGACTTTGCACTTGTTCTTGGGTGATCCTGAAATGTAAGTCCACCCTCCTCAAACAATCCTCAGGAGCACAGTTCCCTGGCTGAGGCACAAGCCTGGTACTCAGCTCCTGTTCCAACAGAATTATTTGTCCCATCTGTCTTTATAGCATCGTCCCCTGACTGGTGTTTGGCAGAGACAAGGGACTCCCTAAAATTACCCTGAGGTTTGCCTGCCACAGGGTTGCTAAGATGTGGACACAGGGTTAGCTTAGGCTGCCGACAGAAACAGGAGCACAAGGTGAGGGTGATAGGAGCTCAGGTACTGCAGGTTGACTGAGCCACTGTGTCCCCAGTCCGCCCCCCATAAAACAAGGCTGAATTTTTTACCCTTTTGTAAAAGTTCCCTTTGTTGGGACTGTGTTGGGATTTTTTGGCACAAGAGTGTATGTAAGTATCTGCAGCACCAGCTTCAGACTGTCTAAGCTTGTTTTCCTGCTGTGATACAGGATTTGCTCCAGAACCTACTGCATAAGGGACCACCTCCCCGGACACATCTTGGCTCATTTCATCTTTCATCTCCCCTTTGGGGACAAATATCAGTATCAAATGACTTTCAGGGCGCACAAGGAGGGATGACTGATTCTCATTTTATGAGAGTCCCGAGATATAAGACACTGGGCACATAATTATGCATGCCAATCGCCATGGACTGCATGAATGCAGCTATTTAGCTTAATCATTTGCATATGCATTAATCCACATTATGTATGAAGAAGCGGTGCTCACAGAGACAAATTAAGCATGCAATACAATGGTTAAATTGTTTAAATAACATGAATGTTTATCATTCAGTTCCCTGTGTGCAAGACAGGGCTGTTAATAATTAGTTTCCTACCTCCAAAAGAGCATGTGTGTTAATTAATTAATAGTTGTAAAGCACTTTGAAGTTGCAAAGTACCATAAGAAAGCTATCCATTATTATGTATGGTAAATGCGCTTCTAAATGAAATAATTTGCCTATTTAAAACCATTCCTCTCCCAAAATCCCCCAGAATCCCTTATCCGTAATAATAATTAGCATCTAATGAAAAAATGTGTGTTTAAATATTCATTTGGAGTTTCAGGAGCAGAACTGTTTTTCCATCCCCAGTGTGTCAAGGATAAGATAGAGTGGCATATTCAAGTGCATGTACAGTTGCACAAGCCAGATATCACAGACAGGGCAAAGAAAAAGGCGTACAAGAAAAGAGGGGCTCCAGGCTTTTATTGTGATAATTCGGACCAAGAGGCCCAAGTTTAACTTGCAGCTCAGCAGTGAATTTCTGTGTGACCTTGGACATGTCTCATGAACTACAGGTTGGGATGCCACCAGGCAACTCACCAAGTCCAGCCCCCAAAACCAAAGGGTTTGCATGAGTACACCAGCTAGGACACCTTGGTTGTCAACAGAGAGGCTGATGCTTCAACAGCATAATCCAGCCCAACGTCTCATGCACGTGATGATCAGGAGTTCCTCCTAGGTGCTCCTGATGCCATCAACATGAAGTCAAGTCTAGAGCTCCACCCTTCCTCTTTTCCTCAAACACAGTCTCATGATGTATCAGAAAACAGCTCTGAAGCCCTATGTCATGTCATGTCCCAGATTTTATTATGGATATACTGTCCCTTATCTTTGGACTACAGGCCTCAAACGTTCTAGGTGTATAATACTTAGGTGGTTCACTCTTGCCTCACAAGGAAGAGTGTCTTTTTTTCTAAATCACATCTGAGGTGAATATTTACCGAACACATGAGAAATTGCATCAAATATGAAGAGTCACCCAGGCTACTGAAAGTGAAATAGCTCAGCAGGCCCTCAAGAGCCTACAGTAGCTCTAATTTGCTGCTGTAGGAGCACCCTGCAAAGAAAACAAGCGCTACCACAATGCTTCTATGCTGCCTAAAAAAGGCATTTGATGGTCAGGAGGCTGAAAAGAAGACTTTCAGATTGGAAGCTTATGGGGTTCACTTTCTCTGGATTTCCTGTGCTTTCCAGGCACTGAGAAAGTGCTGAAGAGCTATGTGCTACAATGAGAAATGGGCACCTAAAATCTTTAGAAATGTGGGGTAAAGACCTTCAGCCTGGTGAGCCCTGCTCAAGGATATGGGTGGAGGTTACCCCACTGAAAAAAAAGGTCTAATACTTTCCTCGGCCTCTGGCTTCAGTACTCTGGTATTTCACAGCTGTAGCGTGGTAACAGGGTGGGAATAACCTGTCCTAACTCTGTCACCAACTCAGTGAGTGACAACAAACAAGCCACTTTGCGCCTTTGGACACACTTCCACAGGAAGAAGAACTGCATACTACCTGTTACCAGTTTCTAAATCTAAATGGAGAATTAAGGGACCTTATCATAGGTGTCAGCCTGTAGAGAAGCATTCATTACAGGTGACTTCACCTAAGATCTCTTTTTTTGGGTGAGTGCAATCAGTAAGCAAACTTCCCCAGATATTCTGAAAATAATAGGCAATTTCTTGAAAAAAGAAAACCTAGTATAGTGTAACAACACTAGACCTCATTTTGATGGACAAAGAAAAATCAATTGATGACCTAAAAATGAGTGGTTGCTTAGATACTGATGATTATAATGATGATCTGATTACATTCATTGTGTGCAAACAGGACACACCAGTGACCAGCACTATAAGAATTTTTGAAAGGCCTAATTTTTGCTAACCTCGTGAGATTATTAGCATCACTGGCAGTGACACAAATTTAAAGCAAGAAATCCTAATGAAGGACTAGTGGGAATTTTCTCAAATTTCCTCCTGGAGGCTCCAAAAGCCAGAATCCCCCAGTCATGGCAGTGCTTTGCTGGAAAAAAAATAATCTTTGTAAATATTGAAAGGGGATATGGAAGTGGCAGTAAGTCATTAATTTTCATATATTTGTAGAGTCAGGCAGAAAATTGAAAGGACATGGCAATTAATATAAATTACAAAACACATAATAATGAGGAAATGAAGGGAACAATGAAATGACCAATAGAGCTAGAAATATTTATAGCATATTTTTCAATATGGAGTTATTGCTAGAGGCACAAAACTGTTCTTAGGCAAGTAGAAAAAGTAGAAATTTTCAAAGGATAGATATTTTCGTCTGCATATCAAACTGAGCAGGAATTTTATACCGAGGGTGGAACAGAAAGATTGCCATCTGTGATGAAAAGGGGATGTGAGGTAGCATTTGCTAAAATTAAACATTTTTTAAAAACAACAGACACATAGCTTGCACCAAGAGCCTTTCAGGGATGAGGAATGCTCACTAAAGTTAATTTCAACAAATTTTGGGAAACAAAGAAAATTTCAAATGAAATGCAGGACTATCAGCATCATTTGAATGTTGAAAAGTATTAGAAGGATAAACTAGGGAATTAGAAACCAACCAAGCTGATGCTGATCCCGAGTAAATAATATAATGCTGAATTTTAGACTCTATCAACCAAAAAAATTGAAGAAAAAATGTAATTATACCCTTTAGCATGATCTCATGGCAACTGGGTTTTTCAAACTATCACTTTCTTTGGATTAAAGAACAATTGATCAATTAATTATAGCGCTTTTATTTAAAAGCATGTGGCTTGGTGCCACATGGCATTTTGACTTTAAAAACTTGCAGTAACATACAATAAACGGGTTACAATTGGCTGACTGACAGGTCTCAAAAAATAGATGTTAATGGGAGATATTTTTTAGAAGAATTTCCTAAGAACTGGTCTTTGGTCCAGCACTGCTTCTATTTTTATCACTATGGTCACTGATAGATTGCCTTTACCAGCAATGTCTGCAGTGATACATAGATCAGTAGGTATAAAGTAATGAGAATAAGTCACTACTACAAAATACATCAACCGCCACAGCTACATAACCAACCACGAACCCAGATAAGGTGTTTCAGATAGAAATTCTTCATGAATTATGCTCACAACATGAACTCCCGCTGCAATAATAAAAAGGAGAAGGGGATGTGTGTTTTATAAGAAGAAGAATTTCAAACAGAAGTGAGAATATATAGAGGCAAAGGTAAGAAGAAATGGATTTCAAATAGACATGGAAGAAAACTGTCCAATGGGAAAGGCAATTAAATGGAGGTAGATGGTATAAGGTGTTACTCACTCAACATGATTTCAGATTTTTTAAGAAGAAGTTGGACAAGTACCTTTCACAAATGACACAGTTATGTTGACCTTTAGCTTCTGGTTTAGGGGTGGATATATGGCCAGCTAAGGTCCTACCCAATCTTATATTTTGAGGATATACTGAGCATGGGTGACTCTGTATTCTCTAGAATACATCTACCCTTGGTGTTCAGAGGAACATGCAATGATTGGGACGAGTTCCAGCAGGTGCTATAAAAAGATAAAATACTCAGGGTTTCACATAGTCTGCCTCCCAAAGTCCATTTCTTTCCAAAGTAGAAAAATTACCCTCCAAGTTGGTTTAATAAAACCGGACTCCAGAGGAGAGAAAAGGTTAGTTTTCGTATGTTTTCCTCAGCATTACATCACTACAGTGTTTTTTAATGTTTCTAAACTCCACATGACACCTAGTGAAGCTTGTTAATAACCCAGGATAATCATCCACTGGATTCTAATGAAATTTTAGAAGCTATTAAAAAAAAAAAAGTCAAAAAGATTAAAATATCCTGGGTGCCTATTAGTTACCTGGGGTTTCTTCCTCCTCCCTCTCCATCAAATCATTGGCCCCAGTCTTAACACAAAGGGACTAGTCAATCACAGCCATTTCTATCTGATCTCTCTGTCATCATTTATCTGCACCACTTTAAAAACAAAAGCAGAACGTGGCAGTGTCAGATGCTTCCCCTTTGTGCATTGCTCTCATCACCTGTCGCACTTCTCTTGTTAAATCTTTGATGGGAGTCTTCAGCACTCCTGCGAAATAATTTATGCACTTTCCCCACCTCTGCAACTACCTTGTGACAAGAACAAGGAGAAATCAAGGAGGAGGCTGTAATGAATGCATTTCCACCATCGGAACCTAATGCCATAAAATCAGTGCCCAGCCTTGTCACAAACATACAGCAACTTCGTCTGTACTGACAGAGCAGCACAGCTACAAACAGGGATTGCTCCGGCCATGAATCATCAGGGAATCTCAGTCGCACCTCAGCTCATGTCTGGGATTGATTCTGCAGTTTGCAGTAAAGGAAGGCTATCAATCTGACATCTGTACAATGATAATCTGTTTGACTGATCCCTTCCTAAACCTGGGGTTTAGCTTCACTGAACAACCCCATGCAATCCTTCAGATGTGAAGTTAAACAAAAAATAAAGTAAATTTGTCCCATTAAGGTTATCACTTAGAGGAAATACTAATCTGCTCCAAGTACTATGGAGAAGTGGAAATCAAGGGCAGAGGTATCCAAAGAGGAGATGTTGAAAGAAATTGATTAAGCAAAGAGCAAAATATCATCAGAATTATACCTGGACCATCTTCAAACAGGTTGGAGGCGTTCATAAGGGAAATCATGGGAATTTGTAGGGGAAATTATAAGAATTCATAAGGAGTTAATAGGGAACTTCTAATCAGAGAGGCATCCCACTGACACCGCATCAAGGGACTGGTAGGTCATGAATTCCCA
>NW_010227239.1:0-480 GCF_000690775.1 Eurypyga helias
GAGCCACCACCCTGTCAGGGACACGGTGCGGGGGGGTGTGTGTGTTAGAACTGCTCAAGGTAACCTGCCCCGGGGACCTGTCGCCTGGGCACCCTCCCCATGCCATCGCAGCCTGGCACGTCTCCGCCTGCCAGAAAAACAGCCTCGCTGCTTGGAAGGGGGCCAGGCTCTCCAGCCAGCGCTTCCCCCCACCCCTGGGAAGGCTGCAAACCAACCGTGGTGCCTCCTCTCCCCACACAGTGCGGGGGGGGTTCCTGCTCTGACCGGGGCCTGAGCAGCCTGGCCTTGGCCAAAGCATCTGGCTCCCAACTCCCTCTCCGATCCCGGCTCCCACTCTGCTCCCAGCTCCCTCTCTGCTCCTGGATCCTTCTCTGCTCCCAGCTCCCTCTCTGATCCTGGCTCTCGCTCTGCTCCCGGATCCTTCTCTGCTCCCAGCTCCCTCTCTGATCCCGGCTCCCTCTCTGATCCCGCATCCACCGC
>NW_010227239.1:745-1262 GCF_000690775.1 Eurypyga helias
GCCCCCAGCGCCCTCGCGGCTCCGGGCTCCCTCTCTGCTCCCAGCTCCCTCTCTGCTCCTGGCTCCTTCTCTGCTCCCAGCTCCCTCTCCGATCCCGGCTCCCCAGCCCTCAAGCAGTGCGGGAAGGTCTCGGCCTGGGCATCCCGGGCGCGTTGGTGGATTCGGGGCAGGATCAGGCCAATGATGGAGCATCGGGAGTGGTAATGGGGTGCAAGCTGCCAGGCCATTTCCCACACGTGGGGCTGGGGCAAGTGCACTCGGACAGGCCCAATCCTGGTCCTTTTTTTGCACCCCAGCATCCTCCTGGGCAAAAGCACCGGTTCCTCACTGCCCGGCTCCCAAAGGGCTCCCAGGAATGATGATGGGGAGATGGATACTGCGCCCTGAAGCTGCCTCAGAAATGAACTGGGCCGGGGCGAGATGCTCACGGATAGGGAGATGGAGACATTGGGGCGGGGGGGAACCGAGCACACGCCGAGGGGCCTCTGGGCTCCCCCCAGATGTGCCTGGCTTCCAA
>NW_010227240.1:0-12301 GCF_000690775.1 Eurypyga helias
ATTCTGTGATTCTATGATTCTCAGCTGGCATGCTCAAGGCTCTGAGACAGCCACAGCCAGAGGACAGCAAGGAAAACACCCAGAAGAACTCAAGTTCACAGACATATCTACACACTGTTCTTCAGGCAAGCATCAACTTAGACTGTGGCCATTACATCAGCATCCCAGCTGGCTGTCCCATCACTGCTGTTGAGAATTCAGTTACCTAAATAACTGCACTATTAATCAAAACCCCAACAATCCAGCTGATATATGAGCAGTATGGTCAAACGTCCGTTAACTCGACTATATTCAGTTCACTACATTAACCAGTGGAGGTGCTATGCCAAAATTTTATTGCTCATAGAAGCATCATGTTAGCTTTATGCTATATAAATACTAATTCATGAACACAATCCGAAAGTAAGTAAACTCCTACTAGGAATAAATTTAAAAAGATGGAGTTTCAGGTAGATTTACATGGGCAAAGGGAAAAGATGTGAACTCAGACAATCCATTCCCGAAATTGAAGCCTTTATGCCTAAGAACAGGAACAGTGTAACTTCTCCAAAGGCAGCTGCCAGAATACAGCACCTCGAGGCGTTTTTTTCTAAAATGTCTAAACTATTTCTTGCTGAAAATTTCCAAAATTCCCTTACTTAAGTATCACTACCTGCAATGCTACACATAACGAAGGGCAGCTGCATACCCTCACCCTTGCTGAAACCCTGCAGGGGGTGGGTCAGGACTGGGCTCAAGGTGGCTGGAAATTACTTGGTATGTTCCGAGAGGACCTTAAGTGAGATCCCTGTCCCAGGCGGAGCAGAGCTCCAAAGTCCCATCACAGGGTCACCTGGCAATTGAACTTCCCAGCTGAAGATTTTACTGCTGGATCCACTTTCTTTTCACAGCAATCACCTTCTGACAGGCAGGAGAGAGAAGCCTGACACTTACCATGAGGCACACGGTGACTTTCGGCTAATCCCCTTTAATGAAGAATTCCCAAAGTGCCTCTTAAGCAAAGGGTCAGCTAATCCCATTCACTCACAGGTTTTTTTTTACTCTTAGAAAATGGAAAGTGGCTGAAAACAAGAGTATTTCTGTTTATTTTGATTTACAGACATTGCTTTGAAGAGGGAAACCATGACATTTGGGTATTTGGAAAACTAAATGTGAGCTGTTCCTGTATATTACCATTGAACCAGCAACTTTTATTAAATATCAGAGAAAAAAGGGCTTTACACCAGCTCTCCCATTTAACCAGCTGTGCTGAGAGCTGTCATTTGAAGCAGTAAAAAAATGTTAATAGTGTATTAAGTGAAGATTAAACAGCATATAAAAGTATTGAATTGCCATTCTACTACAGACAGTGATTAGATAAAAACTAATTCTTTCTAAAGATAAAAATGTCACTGTTAAATCAGTGCAAGACATTGAAAATCAATCAACCCTTATATGGAAGGTGCAATATTTCAGACTGATGGCCACACAACATCCTTGAATTGAAGAACGTGTGCCTCACACTGAGCCAACACTGGACACGGGACAAGAAGGCTGGGTACTTCGTATTAACGTCCGAGCAAAAGGAACAGCAAACCAGGGCAGCCGGAACGCTGAACGCACAGGAGCTGGAGTGTAATCAATGGTTCCACAGCTCTGCCCAAGATCAGAGACTCGCTAAGGCAGCAAGGAGCAGCAGCTATCTGAGGACGTCACCTGTGCTCAAAACACACCAGCCATGAAAGAACTCCAGCTACTCCACAGGATTCCCAACATGAAGTGTGTTGCTTTACAATGCCCCCATCTCCTGAGCCTTCGAACTACCTTTGAAACTAAACTCTTTAGGCAAAAGCAAAACCAGAGAATGTTTTCCGTTGATGTTCAGCACTGAATTTCTCAAAACAGGTTATGCTGATGCTGAGAATTCATTTCAAACGAACTCAGCACCTCCCTCCAGCAGTGGTGAGAAGAGGCTACACTGGTGCTCTTCTTGAGTTCTTGAAAAAATTACCCACAGACCTAACGTGGCCTAAATTCACTCTCATCGTCCTGCCACTTGAAGCTCTGCATGGTATTTACCTAAAAAGACTCCTTTTTCTGGGTCATAAATGGAGCACAATAGTGTGAATGGCAAAAGCCAGCGCTGCACGTGACACTGTTCAGCGTCAATCCTCATGGGAGTCTGTTGTGGAGGCGTAAGGAACAACCCCGGCTGCTCACTCCACACACCGTTCCGCTGGAGCGACAGGCACATGACGGCGGCAACGGTCACCGCTGTGACGCTTGCCGGGGCAGTCCCCAGCCGACTCAGTGCTGTAAGGGCGGTTACTGCTACTTCAGCTGTAGCTCCAAGAAGGGCAGTGCAAGATAACTTCAGTGTTCCGTTCACCAATAAAACAGCTTTCACACATTGATTTACAAAAGAGACAATTTTCAGGAAACAGATGACATTTTACAGCTCAAGCAATAAATCATCTACTGATACTGGGGGCAGGGGGAGCAATTTGAGGAAGGAATAGCTATACCTTAATTTCACATGTGAAGGTTTGACTGCAAGAAGCATTGAGGAGACACTGTGACACATTCCAAATGCATCTTCAGTGACATTTGTCCCCAAACACCCGCGCTCTAATAAACATACAGGGAAGGCAGAATGGGCAAGCAAAGTGTTGCAGCTAAAAAGCATGTCTCAAAAACGCAAGGAAAAAATGTTCTGGTATCCTCGTAATCCAGTGAAATAGCACAGATAAAGCTCAAGACTGGCATCAAAATGACTTCAGGGGAAGTTTCTGGTTTGGCACATTAGACTGTTTACAAAGGTGTGTAGTGACAGACAAGGGGAAATGGCTTTAAACTGGAAGAGGCAGATTATATCTAATCTAATTTAGATTGGACATCAGGAAGAAATTCTTCCCAGAGAGGGTGGGGAGCACTGGGACAGGTTGCCCAGAGAAGCTGTGGATGCCCCATCCCTGGAAGTGTCCAAGGCCAGGCTGGATGAGGCTTGGAGCAACCTGGTCTAGTGGAAGGTGTCCCTGCCCGTGGCAGGGGGGTTGGAACTGGATGGGCTTTAAGGTCCCTTCCAACCCAAACCATTCTGTGATTCTACGACTGAGTTTTCAAAAAAATCCACCCCCAACACTGACCTCTTGAAGTGACTTGCCAGGACTCCCACCAGCTCTCCAATCCTACTGTCGTTAGAGGGCTCTTTGCTGAAGAGACAGACAATGAGATCCTTGTTGTCTTTTGTGTGGAAGACCACGAGCTGGTCCTTCCCATTGGAGACACTCAATCCTACCAGCTGTGAAGAGAAAGCAAGAACAAGGTTATATACACTGACATATCTTTGTTACTTGCCAGGCTAGCTCTTTCCAGGACGCCACGCTCGCTCTCAACTTCTACCTCTCGAGAGAGCTGAGGGCACGGGCAGCGTGCAGATCCTCAGTACTCCTCCCACAAGCTGGAAAAGTCAAGGTGAAACAACAGGGTTTTGGAAGACAACAGTCTTAGAGGAAATTTTACTGCCCCGATTGGGGTCACCCTGAGCAACTCCTGCGAGAAGCAGCACTGTCCCATGTCACCACCAGTGCCCTTCTGTCTGACCAACAGGCCACCCACCAAAGAGTGCACCAGGTGGATTTCTAACAGCTGAAGCTTGCTTTCCCAAAAAGCTCACGCTGGATGACACCACATCGCTCAGTGGCAGAGCCCCAAGCCTGCTGTTATTTCTTTCCAAAGGAAACCAACAGGAAGCATGACTATGGCCAACAACCCTCTCCAAATCCACACAGGCAGTGGTGGGAACACAGTGGCACAACTAAGAGTGAAGTTCACGGAAAGCCTAAACATCTTGATGAATAATGTAAGTTGCAAACCCCATGTAGCCATGATGATTCCAAAATTTATTCATGGATCAAGGTTTTCCTGTTCTGACAAAATAAAAAGGAGTGGGGTCTTGGTTTGGGCTTTTGATGTGGGTTTGGGGTTTGGTTTGGTTTGTGGTTTTGGTTGGTTTTTTTTTTCCTTTTGTGTCTGTTAAATAACTGCTACTTGGCACATGAAAAGCTTTGGCCTCATCATCTCACAAAACAAAAGCAGGGCATTTTTAGGAGTGGCAATCTGGGTACACAGGCTATTTATATTCAGATGAATATTAGAAAAAAAAAACCAAAAAATGAACCTCTGCTGGGAAACAAAATATAAAGATGGCAAAAGAAACATAAAGAGGCAAGTACATCTAACAAACCTGTGCTGCAAAATAAAATTAAAAAGACAAAGAGAGAGAAATGCAAAACAACGACGATGAGTACAGAGAGAGAATAGAGCAGAC
This sequence comes from Eurypyga helias, assembly GCF_000690775.1. NCBI lineage: Eukaryota > Metazoa > Chordata > Aves > Eurypygiformes > Eurypygidae > Eurypyga > Eurypyga helias. Next base: position 4,310 of record NW_010227240.1, read on the forward strand.
CTTCCCTCTCCACCAAAGGACTTCATGAGTCCTTGGAGTCATCAGGGAGAAGCCACATTCCCCTAAAAGAGAGAGATACCAATATACCATTTTGTGGAAACAAAAGTCCCATTATCTCCCTTCTTAAAGAAGAAAGCCTTCTGTGAAAGCCCACTGCCCGTGCTGGACAGGACGTTGGCACAAACCAAGCTGGAGACTACTCACTCCTCTCAGAAGCATGAATCACATTCAGTCTGGATCCGTGCGTTTGCTTTAGCCGTCACAACGTGTTATTTCCAAGAAGCCTGTTCCAGCTCTGGATGTCCAACTCATCCCAGACCACGACACCATACAGCAGCGCGGTGCAGGCCCTCTTTTCTGCCTGAAACGCTACCCCAGTCTGGAGTCACTCCCGGTTGGTTGGCTTATTACCACAGCACAGCAGCCTCCTGAACTCCTGTAACTGCAGGGATTGCACCCCGCGCCGAGACCTCCTGCTACCAGCTCCGCACGCCCAACACACGGGGTTTGTGCTCCACCGTTCATGCTGTTCGGAGGTTAGGAAATACTTCAAAACCAGGCTACACTTCACGCACAGACATTAACAGCTGCCTGCGTTTATCGTGTCTCTTAAAATTAATTGGCATGCTTAAATAACATCCCGTGAGCACAACAGCACCATGGGGACCACTGCCATCAAGGTTTTAAATGTGCACCGAGTGTGAAAGATGAACACGTTGAAATCTTGAGATTTGAAAAGCCTATTTCAACAGTAATTATTCAACAGAGCCATGTTAGAAGTCCAAGAGCCCTTCAAATTTCTCCTATGTCCCCCCTTCCCGTAAGACCATCGACACAAATAAATACAACACAACAGTAACTGGAGAGAAGGTGCTTGTCTCAGGATTGCCAGACCCTAATATTCACTCTGCTTGGAGATCAGGAAAAGTTCTCAGCATCCACAGAACATCCTTTATTGTATTCACCACCAGACTGGGAAAGGCGGCTGAGATCCCTCTGCTGTTCAGTCCCCCTCTCTGCCATTATCTGTTTCTTTTCTTTCCAGGTAGGAACGAACCAATAACTGTATTTTCGTACTTCTGGGGCAACTGTCAGAAGGCTTGCACACAGAAAATCCTCCAAATACAGCAAAATAGTCAGGGTTGAAAGGAAAGTCATTGCACAAAATTACAGATTCCTCACAGAGCACCCAAAATAACAGAATGCAGAGCCTGGACCCCAGCAGGCTCGCGTTACAGGCTGTGCCTGAACCGTTTACCCTAACCCTAACCCAAACATGCTTAAAGGAGACGGGAAACTGCAGTGTGATTTCTTCAGCCGAAAACAAGTTTATGGTCATAACAGACATCAGCTGACTGTCTCCAATGAGATCTCCATGGAAACCCCCTCGCTAAGGATGCTGCTGTGTTGACAGGCTGCTTTCGAAATGCTGATAGCGAGCAGCACAGTGAACGGAGACAGATTTCAGCTGGGTTCACCTTTTCACATCGGAAAGACATCATTTTCCCCAGTGAACAGGCATCTCTGCTAGGACATACTTGATACACCCATACACATGATCACGGGTGTAATTATGATCCACTTGCTTCTCAAAAATCTTCAGATCAGTTCAAAGAACTGTTCTTTCCCCAAAAGGGAAGGAATATCTCTATCACTAATTGGCTACTCGCACCACCTCCCCGTACACTATGAAAGGGTTTCTGGACAAGAAGGGATCAGGCATGCAGAAAAACGAGGGAGACTACGCGAGGCAGCTCAAGAGGTGAAAGACAACGCATACTCAGATCATTCAGTAATAAACTGAGGGCCACGGAGATGCTCCGAGGGCTGGAGCCCCTCTGCCATGGGGACAGGCTGGGAGAGTTGGGGTGTTCAGCCTGGAGAAGAGAAGGCTCCGGGGAGACCTTATAGCACCTTCCAGTACCTGAAGGGGCTACAAGGAAGCTGGGGGGGACTTTTGACAAGGGCAGGGAGTGACAGGACAAGGGGTAACAGGTTTAAATTGAAAGTGGGGAGGTTTAGATTGGACACCAGGAAGAAATTCTTCCTGCAGAGGATGGGGAGGCACTGGGACAGGTTGCCCAGAGAAGCTGTGGATGCCCCATCCCTGGAAGTGTCCAAGGCCAGGCTGGATGAGGCTTGGAGCAACCTGGTCTAGTGGAAGGTGTCCCTGCCCAGGGCAGGGGGGTTGGAACTGGATGGGCTTTAAGGTCCCTTCCAACCCAAACCATTCCACAATTCTATGAAATATAAAACATAACTACAGAAAGGAAAATCCAGCTGCATTATAGCATTAACCATTTGCCAGAGTTCAGTTTAAGAAAACCTGGCAAAAGAAATACAAATATTTCATGTCCTGTGTATGAAGCAAATACATCTCCAAACTCTTCCCTCCTCTCCCCTCTCCCTGCGGCGCAGCAGTAAACCCGCAGGATCAGTGAGCATGCCCTAGCATACCTCCGCGATGATGTGACCTCTCCGCAACAGGCACCCACGATGCAATCCCAATGTGTGCATGCAGATTTTGTGTTCCCGGGACCACAGTGCAGCAGCAGTAGGTAAAAGAAGAGGCTGTGGCCAACAAAGCAGAAATGTATCACTACAGCATTTTCCAAAGGGCTTTCATCAGATTTCCCCTCTGGAACATCATTGTGACACCTGTATGAGTCAGCGAAGGGTCTTTTGGATCCATCTCTCCTGTGCACAGTACTCCAGGACCACGTCACAGCTGCTCAGGTCAAGGAAACTGTTCGCTCAAGAAACCTTGTGGTAGGTTGCTAAAGGGAATAAATGCAGATCTACAAATAAAGCTGATTTATAACTATGGAAATGTCAGTATTCTAAGAGCAAGAGCCCTAGATGCACACACCATTAACTGTTTTGCTGCAAGAGGAGATGCGAAGCCAACAACCAACACAGAGCCTGCGCTACAGCCCTGTATGAATGGATACTCTGCTCTGGATATCCATGTTTTGTGGGAAGAAAAAATTACTAACGCTCCTAAGTAACAGATATTCTACAAGTTGCAACCGATTTGCTCACCTCCTTTAATTTTTAAGGTCTTAAGGATTTCAGAGGAAAACATTCAGGCTGCCAACACTGACCTGATCTATGAATGAATGTGACCATGAGTGTACAAGCTCCACCTTTAAACCCATCAGACACACAGGTGAAGCAGACGCTTTTCTAAAGCTGCAGTAAATACAGATTCACTGTAGTTACTCATGTAGTAAGTGAATTGCAGTGGCCTCACCATAAGGTAAGCGTGCAGAAAACTAGCAGTGAGAAATTGTGATGGACAAAACACCACCTTGTCCGCTTGAGTTCACCTTGAAACTCCACAAAAGAACCACCCATCTAGGAAAAACACCCTGCTTGAGTCTCTGTGTACTTGAACAAGTTGGTTTGCACAAGCAGGAATCAGCCCTTTAGCAGCATAACCTGCTGACAGTTTCATTTTGCACAATTAAGAGATAAAGCCAGTAGGACAGACCATCGACGGAGAACCACCTGCAGCCGCGAACTCCCCAGCAGTAATGTCTTTTGGAACGACACTGCCACGGAGACATCGCTCTGCTGCAGCCAGTACTCTTACTAGGGCTCTCCCCACGCTGCGGTGGGTGGCCGGGGCACAGCTCGGCTGGATGGCCAGCAAGGAGTTAGACAAGGACCTACAGAACCGCTTTAAGGACGCAGTCTGAGCTAATCATTCACTCCACATGTACAGGTTAGATTTTACCATTACCCTAATCCCACCTCTGCTCTTTTAGCAATACGGGGCCACCAGATTTCTTATTTCTTCAAATGCAAACGTCCCAACAAGTTTGTGTATGACGTTTCCAAGCAACCCAGCCAGGCTCTGCAGGTTGAAGATAACCGTAGAGGTGTTACCTCAGGCTGAGGAAAACAAACAAGCAGTTGAATCCACGCTCCAGGACGCTGAAGAGCTAAGATGAGGTTTCCCCCCATTCCCCTTCCTCACAGTGACAATCTGATGCTCTGTCACTGGCAGCTAAACCCTGCTCCCCCGAAGGCCAGACACCTCACTCTCGTACCGAATTTAGCCTTGGTAAGATTTACATTAAACATCAACAAATATAAAAAAAAATTCAAACATGACATGAAGGATCAAACAAACCCCCCAGACACAGGAATCGTGTCCTAAGCTGCTGTGAAATGCTAACCCCCTTACGAGGCCAAGATCTTGCGGCGCAGCAAATACAAAATAAAACAGAAGAACGAGCAGAAGAGAGTGTGATAAGCAGTTTGGTTTTCAGCTTTTATTTTATGCACTGGGAGAACAAGCTGACATGATGCATCAGTGTTGTAGACAACTGCACTATAACTGTCTTAAAGACATGAAATATATTAAAAATTGTAAACCAAGGTCTTTTTCCATTTTATGGACATGAAATAGAGCTGAACAGTAGATGCACTGCCCGTGACTAAGAGCCCGAGGTAAGATTCCCCTGTCCTTGTACTTACGTTATAGAGGGGGATGGTCTTCATCACTTTGTACTGCTTCATAGGGTCCATCTTATAAAGGTGTCGATCAGTGATTAAGATTGCTCTGTCCTCCACCTTATTAAAGCGATTGATCTGTAAGGAACCAAATTTTCAGACCCATTAATCACTGCAAGAACATGCAGAATAAAACTTTGCAGCAGAAAACGTGCAAAATGCACACAGCTCTTAAAATGGGTTTTCGCCACAAACCCTGAAACAGCGAAGGGGAAGATGGACCCCTTAATCCCATTTTACAAACAGAGAAATGCAGAGTCTTGGAGAAACAACACTCCCAGAGTTACCCACCAGCAGGGCTGGGGCAACCTGGGAAAGTCCACGGCCTCAAATACAGGAGAGATGCTTTCCCCCAGCAACATCCAGCCTGCACCCCTCTCCGTGGGCAGACACCAAGCCTGGGCAGATGCTGTTGTTCCTACATTACGTGTGTGCCTGTTCCACCCCAAAAGCATGATGCAGAATGCCTGCCTCACAGAGCCAAACGGAGTGTCACCAGGGTCTGTGACAGTCCAGACCTGAGGCTGTTATGAGCAGATGCTTTGGACCATCCTAAACTGGAGGAGGTCCCATTTCCCTCTTTTAAAACACCTCTGCCTTCCCTGAGGCCCAGCAACTTGCCCCAGCAGTGGCAAAGGCGGACACCATCCCTTCCCCTGCCCATCAGCCGAGTTAGCTGAGTCCGGGTATGCTCCACCGGTTCTGCTGAAGTGCCATTCTGCAAGAAGGAAGAGGAGACTGAACAGGACAGAAGGAGCCTGGGAGAGGCAAAGCTGTGGGCAGGGACCTAGGTGACCAGCTGGTGGGAGGAACGCAAGGTTATTTCTTGGCAAGCAGAACAAAGACCCAAGCTGGAGTGCACCCAGGCTGCAAGGGGTGTTGAGCACAACCCTCTCCCTTCCTAAGCAAGGGAGGCAGAGTGGGAGCACAACCACTCTGTCTAAAAGCTCGTTGCCATTGAGAACATCCTGTTGCCCCTTCAGGAGGTCCCAACCCCATACCCTGAGCTGGCTCTGGTGCTCATCCCCCCTGTCAGTTCACTACGTGCCCTTCCTGCGACCTTAGCGAGGGACGGGCACAACGAGCATCAGAGCTGCTGCAAGGGAAAGGGGCCGAGGCTGTGGGTAACGACAGAGGAAGAAACAGGACGGCTGTTCAGCAGCAGCGAGCTGAGGTCAGTTCAGCTGTGCCAGACCCGCACTGTGAGTAGCAGGGTTTTCTATAGAGGTGGACATCACCCAGCGCACTGTAACTTTGCATTCTGTTCAGGACGAGGTGAACAGGGCAAGGATGTCAAAGGACGGTCGGCGAGCTCAAGCTCCTCCGAAGGAATTCTTCAAACAGGAGCTCGCTGCCGAGCTGTGCTGTCCAGGGCTATTCTGGGAACACGGGGAGCAGAGCTACCGCAGCCGGCAAGCTTCTAGACCAAACAAGAGAGCACCCAGAGGCATTTGTGCACTTCCATGGTTAACTGACCACTGAGTGGGATTTTTAGTTGATTTGGGTTTTGTTCAATGCTTGTATCATCCTCCAGTTGCTTTACATCTGGACTCTAGTCTCCTGATTCTCACTCCACTCCTATAAGATAGTTAAAACTAAGAAAATCATAGTGCACTTCAAACAACTCTAATACTGGGTTCCAAAACGAGGCAAAACTGTTTTAATCTTCAAGTGACTGTACCTCTGACAAAGGTAGGGAACAGAGGAGATGGAGCCAGACTGCTTGAAGTACAGCAAAAGGACAAGAGGCAACGAGCAGAAGATGCAGCAGCAGCAAGTCCAACTGGACGTAAGGGAAAAACCTCTCCCCAGGAGGGTGGCAGCCCTGGGACGGGGCTCCAAGGGGCAGCGTAACCTTCACCCTCGGAGGTTTTCAAAACTCAGCTGCCAGAGATTGAGCAACCTCATCTTACTCTGAATTAGCCCTGCTCAGATCAGGAAGCTGGACCACAGGTCCTGAGGTCCCTTCCCACCTAAATCTTTCTGTGATTTCAACAGCCCATGTGCTACCAAGAAAACAGACCTCATGGTATCTGAGGTACACTGACAGTTTCCAGTAGTTCAGTGAACACAGCTTGGTGTTGCCACGGGGAAACATTAATTTCTTAATATCTCAATGTTGCCACTGGGCTCCACAGTTGTAAATTTAAGACCAGTTATAGATACATGCTATAATTCAGCGAAGAACCATTAGTTGCCTGCTGAGGCAAACCACTACATCATCACCTGTAATCTCACTGGCGGTCAACAGCAGCAGATGTTACTGTACACAGATGTGCCAACCCTCACGGAATAATCTTAGGCATACTCAAGAAGTTGGTTCACTTAAATCTGAACTCAAAATACCACCCGCCTGAGATACTGCTGCATAACCAGGCAGTGTGTGGGGAAAATAAGCTCCAGTTTGTAGCGTATTCACAGGTTTTTTGTGCAGATCAACCCTAAAAGGTTTTTTGTTTCGTGTTTTTTTTTAATACCAATTATACGTAATTATACGACGAGGTAAAAATTAACTGTTGGAAGAGGGCAATATGTGAACCCCTCAGCAGCTACGGTTGAAAACAGCCCCACGTCCCAGTATTTTGCTGCAGTTCACACATCCAGTTCCCATGCAGTAAGAGCAGTGGAAGCACAGACTACTTAAGCACCAGCTAATGATGTGAAGTAACAGACATGGCCCAGCAGCAAGCCACGTAAAGTGGTCATATCATTATTTCATTTTCCTTAACTGTAAGTATTCTGAAGTTCTGCGTTCATGGGGTTTTTTTGCCACCAATCAGGTCTCCAGCAACAGCATCCATGCAGTACCTGATGAATGACATCACCAAAACTGCTGTCAAATGCCACAGAAGCACCACTGGAAAATGACTGTAAAAACATACACAACTGTTATTAAAAATGTCCTCATTCAAAGGACACAGGATACTAAATGCTGTATCTTCACAGCAACATCTGGTCTGGGGAAGATCCAGGACGACTAAAGCTAATAATCTGCTATTCCACACCTTACGGAATTAGTGGGACTGTTTACAAAAACCAAAGCAGGAGAATCATGTTACAGCAGGACACAAAATTATAATCTCTCCAGATAAGGGTTTGATACCCTGGGGTCATGCCTTTATTCATATCTCCTTTCTAAACACAGATCGGTTAAACTCCCCTGTCCCACACAACTCATCACAGACGTCCTTGTAGGCTGCTGGAGGCTCCAGCAAGCGGGTTGCACAGGGAAACACATCCCACTGGAGTTACCATTACTTTGTCCAGGAAATACTACACCAAAGGAGAACGTTTGGTGCCATCTAAGACCTTCCGATGCCCCAAGAGGCTGGGTACTAAATAGTCACAAGATGCAAAGTTCTGTCAAAAGCAAGTGAGAAAGTAGGACACAAAGTTTTCACCGAGGTAAAGCCAGAGTCATCAGTGTATCACAGCCACAGAGATACTTATTAGTCATAGAATCATAGAATC
>NW_010227241.1:0-5359 GCF_000690775.1 Eurypyga helias
CGGTCAGGTCCCTGGCCTACATCCCCCTCTAGCGGGAAAGCGCTCTGCGGCGGCGGGGCCTGGGCACGGGAAAAAGTCCCCGCCGCGGCGAAATCCCCGCGAGAAACATACTTCATCGCGGCTGGGGGTGTTGTGCCACACGTACTTTGTGACCGGGGAAGCGCTAGCACAACGTAGCTGTCCTACAGTGTTTCCTTTCTCCTGTGGGTGGAGGAAAAGCCTGCACAAATCGTACATACGGGGAGACCTTATTGCAGCCGTCCAGTGCCTGAAGGGGCTACAAGGAAGCTGGGGAGGGACTTTTTACAAGGGCCTGTAGTGACCGGACAAGGGGTAATGGGTTTAAATTGAAAGTGGGGAGGTTTAGATTGGATATCAGGAAGCAGTTCTTCACGGAGAGGGTGGGGAGGCACTGGGACAGGTTGCCCAGAGAAGCTGTGGATGCCCCATCCCTGGAAGTGTTCAAGGCCAGGCTGGATGAGGCTTGGAGCAACCTGGTCTAGTGGAAGGTGTCCCTGCCCATGGCAGGGGGTGGGACTGGATGGTCTTTAAGGTCCCTTCCAGCCCAAATCATTCTGTGATTCTATAAAACTGTTCTATCTTGTCAGTGAACAATGTAAGTTAAAAACATTTTTAATGTTATCTGGGGGCCTTCCAGTATTCTTACTTTAGGTTTTATTTTCATTTGCAACCAGCTACTGTGACAGGTAGTGGGGATTTTACTGAAAATACATTTCCACTGTGGGTTTTTGAGGTTGCTTGCAAAGGAAAAAGTGAAAAGCTTAGATAAAAGCAGAGATACCTAGTGTTCTTTGCAAAATATGTCCAAAGCTTAGATAAAAGCAGAGTGTGAACCTAGTAGAACCTAGTGTTCTTTGCAAAATATGTCATGAAAAGTGAAAAGCATGTCATTCTGTGATTTGTTTTCCACAAAGAAACACTGATTTCTGTTTTAGCATGAGACAAAATGGTCCTATTGTATAAAAGCAGAAGACACCACTGGTTTTGCTGCGCTGTGGAACTTGTCTTGAGTCCCTCTGATAAAGGCAAGCAATGAAAAGAATTTGTCCCTGTTGCATTCTTTTCTTACATATTGGCACTACCAGCATTTTTCTTAGACGCAAAGATCCCGCCGTGAACATCAGTGGTTTGTTCAAGACTCAGTCCTCTCCGTTTTCTATTGGGTCACAGTTTGTCTCAGAGACCAAAAGCCGATTTGGCACATCAGGTGTAGATCTTAGATTACGGATCCAGCGTATTCACATGCCTCCTTTGGCTGCTGATCTGTTTCTACCCACGCCTTAACCACAGCTGGAAAAGAGGACAGAAAGGCCGTTTTTGTCCACTCCTGCTGCATCTCTGAATTTACTCAGTGGGATGTGTAACATAATGTAAATATCAGTAGAGTCGTTTATAATGGATATTAAACTTGGAAAGCTAAAGCAACAAGCTGCTTTTAGCTTAGGCAAGTGTTGCAATTTTCTGGTAATCATAGAGTTTGCATATCTTCACCGCTTCAAGAAAGACATTTGTGTTCTCAACCTGCAGAGCCACCCCGTCCTACCCTCCTACTCAGCCGCTTCCACTCATCTCAGGAGCGGGTCTCAGATTGTGTGCCAGGATTTAAAAACACCATGACCTGAGGTGAAATCAGGAACTTATCAGCACAGCTTGATCTTTGGTTTATTATTTTCAAAAACGCTTATGTTAACATCTAAGAGCAGTGGAAAAGTAAGAGAAACCCAGCATTTTTCAGTTCTAGCATTTCTTCTGTTCTGTTTCTTGTTGCACACACCTATTTTTGTTACCATCTCCGTGATTTACTGACCAGCTGTGGGCTTTGGGTTTTTTTTGCCATGATCTTTAAAGGTATGTTTCCTTTCTAACCCCTTTCACAACGTTCCTTGTGCTGTGACTACACTCACTGCACTTCCTTGTGGCAGGAGTCCAAAAAAGCTTAGGAAATACTTCACTGCGGAGTTCTCTACAAAGTCTCCTCTGTTGCCTTGTGCAACAAGCTAGCTCGTCTTACAAATCAAACAAGAAGCTCTTTCTTGCCTCCCATAAGGCAAATGACAAGCTGCAGCAGTCATCTATGGCTCATGCTATTTAAACACATGACTGCATGCTGATAAAGGCACTATCAAATACTTCATCATTAAAGCAGCACTTGTTTTTGCATGCACTTCAGAGGCTTCTCCGCATCGCTTCCTTTTTTCCTCGTCAGCATGTGAAAGTTTGATTCGGGCTTTAAGCACTGTCCTGGCAAAAGGACATTTTGCAATACCACAACTATAATTATTTTCAATATCGGTGGAGAATGCAGCATACAGACACGATTCTGCCAAGTTCCGAGTATCCTCACGTCTCCATAAAATCCCTGGAAACGTGAGACTTGCCTTTATTGTAACTAGCACATCAGAAGACTGCAGTACTTGTGCCAACAGAGTAACATGCAGGTGTCACACTTCCCTTTTAGGCTCCTGGATCTGTATGACCGTTCGTTACATCCTCATAGTATTTACGCTTTGGGGTTTTTTTTTCAGCTCGGCCCTTTTGATAACCAGGTCACAGCCACAAGCTTGACTACAAATTGAAAGGGAAGATCAAGGTTTCCTAACAGTACCCACGCAAAGTGAGTCATTAAAGAAGTATTTTTGACAAAGAAAGGTGTAGAAATGAGGCTACAGGGGAGCTCCTCCCTCCAGGCTCTCCCAGGAAGGCCGCGACACTTGCGCCTGCTGCGTGTTTACCTTTTGCGTCGCTTCAATTTTACGTGGCCGTTTGTATCAACCAGATCGGGGTGTTTTCTTTCTCCGCAGATACCTGTGTTTATCAGGCAGAGTTGTTAGGAACCCCAGCGCAGCTGTAGCCCCACTCCATCTCACAGCTGGGTGTGCGTAGGTAGCACTTACATGATACATGAAGCCTGTCAGGAAGGGATACACAGAATATGTTTTGCTTTATTTCCTGCTATTGGTGATAAACATTATGACACGGATACAATTCTTCTTGCTTTACGCCAGACCATTTTTCCTGATTTCCCAAGCACCCGGTCCACTGCGGTCGATAGCAAAGCTTTCATTGATTTCAGTGGGATTTCAATCAAGGTCTAACACAGCGTGTAGAATGCTTCCCAGATTTACAGCTCCGGTTCTAAAATCCAAATGAAAAAAGAAAATAATTCAGACACGGAAGGAATATGCATGCTAATCACAGCCCTGAGGAGGAGCGCAGAACATAGCTCTTTCAATGGCAAATAAGACAGCCCCTTGCAGAACGCTGGAGGAGAGCTGATAACCAAGAGAGAGGCTCGGGTGCTTGTTATTTCCGAGACGTATTTTGGCAATCTCCAAGAGGCAACTTGCTGGAGAACCAACAGTCCCTCTGCAGTCTGACAACCTGGGGCATACCCCTTCCAGGGTAAAGTTTTCATGAAGACGTGCCAGTTACAGTACGGAGAAACCACGCTTAGTGTTTCTTGACTACATACAGTCTGCAAACACAGACTATATACTGCCTGTCTCATTATATTACGATCTCTTAGCTGGTCTCTGCCTAGGGGAAAAAAACCCAACAGCTTATGCGATAAGTCCTTGGGAAAGGCTGTTAACACGTTTTATCAGCGGTATCGATTTCTGAGAGTTCAGAAGAAGGAAACACAGCACAAGCAGAAATCAGCTGCCTGCAGAGGAACAATCCCTGCTGTCTTCCACAGAAGAAAGCAAAAGAAGGAGTAGATGCCGAACATAAGGAAACCCCAACCACCCCCCACCAAGAGAGCTGCATGCCACCACGGTGCCTTTGGTGCAGAAGCGAAGCGCGTGCCCCGTGCAGCCAGGGAATGGCAGGGTGAACGTCAGCTGCTGGCCAAAGCCGAACACGAGCGCTCCACAGATGTTTGTCCCTTCTCCTGTACTGGACCGGACATACAGGTATGTTCTTGCTGTGCAGGGCACCACAAAAACACGTAGTCAAGTTGGATCACACTCACCTGAAACTAACAGGAAAGTTGCAGGAGACATGCTGCCATCCGCTCTCTGCTCCTCTGGGGGCACAGGCAAAAACTCAGCCAGATAATTTGCATTTAGGGTAAATGGGAAAGTTTTACATCAGGTTCAAGTGCCTACCTGCTTCTGTCCTTTAGTGAGTAGGGCCGTGCTCCTCCTCCCCAGCCTCACAACCGGCACAGGACCCAGAACAGTGTAAAGCTGTGTAGAAAGGAAATGTATTTCCAAACCAGCTCCCTTTCCCCTGCCTGAACACCGTCATCGGCAAGGTGTGAAGAGCACAGTGACTACAGTGCTATATCCACTGACATTTTTCCAGCTTCCCCACTAGTGGTCACACTCCCTGCATCACTGGTGCCTGATGGGAGGGCCCTGAGTACACTAATTGGCTCTAATTAACATGACCAGCCTCACCTAGGACCCCCACCCATAAACCCTTTCATCCAGGAGCTCCATTTAAGCTCAGAGCTGGAGGTTCGCTCCCTGCCTGTGCTGTGCGTGGCCTGTTACCTTCCTCCACCAGGCCCCTGCATGTTACTCTCTCATACATTATTCAACAGGATTATTTCAAGGTCCGTGTTGCTCAGCCCCTGGATATGAAGATAACTCAGTCTTTGGCCCATGGGAACAGGCAGAAGAGACAGCCCTACACAGCCGTGTTCCCTGGGCCAGAGCCATCCCTGAACGTGCGCTGGGTGCTCTGTTACATCAGTGAAGCACGTACAGCAATGCCCCAACCCCGAGGACAGCAGGATGGGTGGCACATGTATCCTGCAATTTTACGGCACAGAGGTTGGGCTTGTTTGGGTTTGGTCTTTCAGCACCAACACAAAGCACAATCCTTTTAGCCTAATTACACTACAAGCATTTCTGTGGCATGTGATGCAGGTTAATCTTTCTAGCTAAAGGCATGACCAGACTATTGTGTCCCTTAAGCCGGTATCAAAAAGCACCCACGTTTAAATAATAAAATGTATTGGTGGGTGTTCATTAGTAACCTCGTTTGGGTTGTTTTTTGGGCCTTTGGTTGGCCAGTCTAATATGTCTGGATGGCACTGGGCGAGTGCGAGCAACAGGAAGGAGTCTGACACTGTGTTCACCACTTTACAAAACCAGCTGCCTGTCGCCAGCACACATGAAAAATCTGGAGTGTGATCTATCAGTGTGTATGCACCACGACGTATGAAGACAATGACGAGAACTCCCTGCTAGCAGGGAAAGCTCCAAGCATCTGAAGGCCAGAGTGCATGCAGGTGGCCGGCCACGCCCTTGCCCAGAGCGTGCATCACCTCTGGAGTGCAGTTACCCAAAAATTACCCACCTCTCCATCCAGAGGGACCTTGACAGGC
>NW_010227242.1:0-3025 GCF_000690775.1 Eurypyga helias
GGGGGCCAGAAGAAAGAAAGAAAGGAAAATAAAATAAAAAGCTGTTCATATGACAAATTCAAGATCTGACTAAAAGACATGTATCTTAGCTTTCTTCTGGTTAAAAATATACCAAAATATTCCATCATTAATATGATTAAACATAAATTGGGAAATTATTGTGTTGCAATCATAACTTTTATCTAAAAGAGATTTTCTTTTTACATTTATGCGAGTATGAGAACATGCTGTTTCTCAAATAATAAAATGCAGTATTAGGTACATTTTTACAGCCTGAACTGCCACAGTGAAAAAATGTGTTAATAATGACAATTATTTGTTTTATTGCTCTAATAGTTCAGTATATATGTTTATTGACATATTTCATTGATATAGTGCCTGTTACCTGAGGTCTTGAGCATCTGGAGCCTATACTGATACTTGAAAATTAGCACTGTTCCCACCATAAAGAAAGAAGTGTTTTTTCATTTTAAATATCCAGTGTCTGATTAATGTGGTTTCTTTTAAATCAGCAGTATAGGTATCATTAGCGATTTTTAGGAAATGAGACAGATCCTGATAATTGTAAAGTTAATTTAGCTATGAAATGAAGGTATCTGTGTGTGCCAGCAAATGTCTTCTACCAGTCTATGGGCAATAACATCAATTGATATAAATCTGCATGAAGTTTATTAAGTTGTGGATTTATCCCATCAAAGATCCTAGTCCCAAGTTAATCTTGTTATTCTTCCTTTCATAGTGTCATTTTCATAGACTAGTGAATTATAAGAATAGAGTTACCACAGAAATTTACTTCTCTTAGTTTTTATTATAAATGACCAAGCCTTTCTCAGACAGAAAGAAAAAAAGAGAAGAATTCAATAACACATCTTTAGCCAAATGCCAACTCATATAAATCTGTTTCTGAAAGTATTATGGATTGAAAAATTCTTATATCTAGAGTTACAAATCCATTAATGGAGTCATTCCCAAGAAAAGATTGCATAGAACATTTACCTTCTTCACTGACAATCCTCTAACAGTCCAAGGATGCATCTTGCACTGAGACTTAATCAAAATATTCTGGTGTCAGTAATTCCAGTTTTAACTTCCAATAAGGGGGCTGAAATGTCTTATGCCCTATTTTGGATATTTTTTGCTGTTTACAAATGGAGCTGATTTGTAATACTTTTCCTTGGAAGTCAAGTGTATTGGTTTTAATACAGCTTTCTACAGGGCATTTTACTTAGGTCCAGGTTAGATAGCATTGTATAGAAAAAAAATAATGGGTAAGTCAAAGTTAAGAATGTTTTCCTGTGATTGCAGAGAGACAGGTTTAAGATTCTCTTTTTCTAATACTTTTGGTTTTTAATATGAACTTCTTCAGGAATTTTCCATTAAATTTGTTGTACTTGATTCTGAAATTCTTTCCATGATAAAAAAGCCTCCATTTCAGGTAGTTCATGAGTATGAAGAAGTCATATAGTTACAGTAAACACAAATATCTGCTTAATTTAATTATTAACTATTTGATAATGACTAAACTAATCTGACTAGAAAACTTCTTTTCTTATCCCACATTGGGGCCTTGATGTGACAAATATACATTAAATGTGGACAGTTACAAGGCTAAGAAAATGGTGCACAAAAAAGACAAGCCAACAGGATAGTGCAGATATATTCTAAATGTCTGGAGGAGCCTTTCTTTCTTCCTACTGACTAAAGAGGCAGACTAACAGATAAATTTATATCAGCCAAAATCAAGCATATAGTGCTTCTCTCTGCTTTGTAATTTAATTTTTGTATACATTACTAATCAGAAACATGCAGTGGAGTTTGTGGTTAGAGACTGTTTGGGTTTTTTTTCTTATCTATAACCTATACTTTGATAATATCAGACAGTGTAATATGCAGTTTAAATCCACATTTCCATAGATTGTTTTATCTCTGATAAACCTGTGGTGAATTACAATTAATATGTAATCTTGCATTAAACTCCAGTTTAGGTCTTATTTCTTAAATTCTAAAGGAATTTAAATATGCCATTTATCATCTAAACTTAACAAATAAGATCTATATTGCAACATTCTGAGTTCAATCCAAACTCAATATAAAAACTCAAGAATTTACATATACATTTCTGTAGTCATGTAAATTGCTTGTTTTTGAAACAACCTTTTTTTTTCTGCCTCACATTACTGTACTTTTAATAGTACTTTTCCCTGACTGACTGCCAATTACTTGCATCATGAGGCAACAAGGGAAGATCATGGCATATGAGCATACTGTTCTTAAAAAAACTGCTTGTTGATTCCATAACATGGAGACATGTCCCTGGCATCATTAGTGTAGCTACCTTTATTTATACAGAAATTCTGGGGCATGTGGTAGGGTTAAATTAGCCTCAGTTAGTAACCTCTATTAATATGTTTCTCTTAGCACATATATGCACTAACTGGTCCCTTTATGCATCATTTAAGCTCTCTGAACTGGCAATGCTCTGTTAATTTTCTTAATTCAGATACTTAAAAAAAAAGAAATATAAAAGTGGAAGCAATCCAAAGTCACTAGCAGTTTAGGGACTAAGTGATTTTGTGCAATTTTCACCATCTATGTAAATGTTTTCTTCACTGCTTTAATAAAAACCCTTAGCTTATGAAACAGCTTAAAAAGTTTAACCACCATTACACTCACTAAAATCAGGAAGCTTTTTTCACAGTTTAGCATATTTGTTCATATTGTTTGAAGCCCGAAATACAGGTGGGTCAGTTCTCTGTTGAGTTATCAAACAATTCCATTTCCCCCAAGTTAGACATTAACCTTTTTTCTTTTTTAAACAAGCAATTTACTCACACTCCCAGTAGCTACATGAGGTTTTTTCCTTACGGTTTTTGCTAGGCTTTAATCACTTTCTGTTTTAGAGTATTTATTAGGAGTCCATTTTATTATCAGTGTTATGTCCTTTGCCATTAATGTAATAACTGTATTATGAAGAAAAAAATCAGATTTACTGAGTAAATGACTGTTGTGCTTTAACTCCGGCTAG